>NW_027591786.1:0-20000 GCF_964213995.1 Mustelus asterias
CGGCAATGAATCAAATCGAGAGAGGGAGAGAGAGAGGGGCGGAGGGGGGGATCTTTTTTCGGGACGGTTCTATTCCTCCCGGATTTGCGGAGATTAACCCTTCCGTTCCCGGGGACTGCAGGCCGTGTCCGGGACAGGTTAGCATGCACCAGGGCCGAATGGCCTGAGCATTGAGTTGGGGGAGAGAGGGAGGGAGGTGGGTGGGTACGGGGAGGGAGGGAGGTGGGTGGAGTGGGGGGGGAGGGAGGGAGGGAGGTGCGTGGGGTGGGGGGGAGGAGGGAGGTGGGTGGGGTGGGGGTGGGGTGAGGGGGAGGGAGGTGGGTGGGGTGGGGGGGGTGGGGTGAGGGGGACGGTGGTGGGGGGGTGGGGCGAGGGGGAGGGAGGTGGGGGGGGTGGGGCGAGGGGGAGGGAGGTGGGGGGGGTGGGGAGGGAGGGAGGTGGGTGGGATGGGGGGGGAGGGAGGGAGGTGCGTGGGGTGGGGGGAGGGGAGGTGAGTGGGGTGGGGGGAGGGGGGGGAGGTGGGTGGGGTGGGTGGGGTGGGGTGAGGGGGACGGAGGTGGGGGGGTGGGGTGAGGGGGAGGGAGGTGGGGGGGGTGGGGAGGGAGGGAGGTGGGTGGGATGGGGGGAGGGAGGGAGGTGGGTGGGATGGGGGGAGGGAGGGAGGTGGGTGAGGGGGAGGGGAAGGAAGGGGAGGGGGGAGGGCGGGAGGGAGGGTTTTTTGGGAATCACCCGACTCGTTGCAAATGGAGGAAGTTCGGAGGGAGGGGGGAGGGAGGGGGGGAGGGTGGAGGCCCGAGAGAAAAGGCATCTCTTCACGTCCTCAGCGAGAGTCTCGGGGATGTTCTCCCAGGTGCGGTACTGAGGTGGGATGGGTTGGGGGGGGCGCTGCTCTGCCAGAGGTGCCACCTTCCAGAGATGCCAAGCAAGTCTCCCCCCCCCCCCTTGACCCCTGTAAACCCCCCGCCCCCCCCCCCTCCCCGGGGTCCCCTCCGCCCTCTCACGTTGGGGTATGTTCTCCTCAGTCTCAGTCTCCCCAGGGCCAATATTTAACACCTTTCGATCGGCAGCCCTGTAAAGGGATCACCCGGCCATTCACACACACGGTTCGTGGGATCTTGCTATGCCCCCCCCCTCCCCCACGGCCCCTCCCCACGTTCCCCTCCCTGACCTCACAACAATGACGACAGTTGGCACAATGCTGGCAGTGAAGCATTCTGGGAAGTTCCCGGTTTCGGGCGAAGTTAACAGAAGCATCTTTTCCTTCTCTCCCGATAGTTACCATGGGTACGGCACCGGCCATCGCTAACCCGACTGTTACCATGGCTCTGTACACCGTGATGTACCCAGTCTTCAGCGAGGTGGGATATCCTCCGTCTCCGGAAGCTTCTCCGAGGATAAACAGTGGGCGCGGGAGAACTGCCCGAGATGGTTCGGCGTTCTTCTCATCCCGTGCCCCGTGGAAAATCCCAAGCACGCCCAAGGATTGGCCGGGGGCGGTTGGCATGTGATGGGGGAGATCCACGGGACTCGCTTCCATGGGGAATGGGGGGGAATGTGGGACTCGCTGTCACGGGGAGTGGGGAGAATGTGGGACTCGCTCCCACAGGGGAGTGGGGGGAATGTGGGACTCGCTGTCACGGGGAGTGGGGGAGAATGTGGGACTCGCTGTCACGGGGAGTGGGGAGAATGTGGGACTCGCTGTCACGGGGAGTGGGAGAATGTGGGACTTGCTCCCACGGGGAGTGGGGAGAATGTGGGACTCACTCCCATGGGGGAAGTGGGGAGAATGTGGGACTTGCTCCCACGGGGAGTGGGGAGAATGTGGGACTCGCTGTCACGGGGAGTGGGGAGAATGTGGGACTCACTCCCACGGGGAGTGGGGGAGAATGTGGGACTCGCTCCCACGGGGAGTGGGGAGAATGTGGGACTCGCTCCCACGGGGAGTGGGGGAGAATGTGGGACTCACTCCCACGGGGAGTGGGGAGAATGTGGGACTCGCTGTCACGGGGAGTGGGGAGAATGTGGGACTCACTCCCACGGGGAGTGGGGAGAATGTGGGACTCGCTCCCACGGGGAGTGGGGGTGAATGTGGGACTCGCTCCCACGGGGAGTGGGGAGAATGTGGGACTCGCTCCCACGGGGAGTGGGGAGAATGTGGGACTCGCTCCCACGGGGAGTGGGGGAGAATGTGGGACTCGCTCCCACGGGGAGTGGGGGAGAATGTGGGACTCGCTCCCACGGGGAGTGGGGGAGAATGTGGGACTCGCTCCCACGGGGAGTGGGGAGAATGTGGGACTCGCTGTCACGGTGAGTGGGGGAGAATGTGGGACTCGCTCCCATGGGGAGTGGGGGAGAATGTGGGACTCACTCCCACGGGGAGTGGGGAGAATGTGGGACTCACTGTCACGGGGAGTGGGGAGAATGTGGGACTCACTCCCACGGGGAGTGGGGAGAATGTGGGACGCGCTCCCACGGGGAGTGGGGAGAATGTGGGACTCGCTCCCACGGGGAGTGGGGAGAATGTGGGACTCGCTCCCACGGGGAGTGGGGGAGAATGTGGGACTCGCTCCCACGGGGAGTGGGGGAGAATGTGGGACTCGCTCCCACGGGGAGTGGGGAGCAAGTCCCCCCCGACCCCCTGTCCCTACCCCCCGCCTCCCCCACCCCCCCCCCCCCCCCCCCACACTGTCCCCCACTGCCGAGAGCAGCTCAGTGGGAATTTGATGCGATGGTCTCCCTGGTCCTCACGATGTTGTCTTCACTGTTTCAGCTGGAGGAGGTCCATTCTGCGGCCGCTCAGAATCTGAAGGCCATCTTCACTGAGGTAAGGAACAGATCCCTCCTCCCCCCATCGTCCTCTCCTGCTGTAACTCCAGCTCTGTGACGGGGAGAGGGTGCGGAGGAACTCCACCCTCTGGGGAGACAGTCAGAGGCCGAGGCTGATTCATCCTCTCGTCCCAGTTTGAAAGGAAATGGAACGGACAATCTAACAATCCCCAAGAGCGCCTTTCACCCACACCCCCCCACCCACCCACACCACCCCCCCCCCCCCCCGCCCCGACCCCCGCCCCCCGCAACATTCCCCCGCCCTGTCCAACCTTCCCTGGGAAACCCCAGCAGTCCATGGGAAATGTGGGGGCCATCGAATCCTAGAATCCCGACAGTGCAGAAGGAGGCCATTCAGCCCATCGAATCTGCACTGACAACAATCCCACCCAGGCCCTATCCCCGTAACCCCATGCATTTACCCTCACTCGTCCCCCTGACACTAAGGGGCAATTTAGCACGGCCAATCCACCCTAACCTGCACATCCTTCGGACTGTGGGAGGAAACCGGAGAACCTGGAGGAAACCCACGCAGACACATGGGAGACTCCGCACAGTGACCCAAGCCGGGAATCGAACCCGGGTCCCTGGCGCTGTGAGGCAGCAGTGCTAACCACTGTGTTGCCGTGCCAACCTTCAGCTAACTTCTCCTAACTTGAAAAAAAGAATAAAAAAACCTTACCGCCCCCTTTCCCGAGCCCTATTCTCCCTCCATCACTACCCCAGGCCTATCGCTGTCTCTACTCTGAGGCCTCTGACAAAATCCCCAGGCCTCTCTCTCTCCCTCACTCCCAGGCCTCTCTCTCCCTCACTCCCAGGCCTCTCTCTCCCTCACTCCCTCCCAGGCCTCTCTCCCTCTCCCTCACTTCCAGGCCTCACTCCCAGGCCTCTCTCTCCCTCACTCCCAGGCCTCTCTCTCCCTCACTCCCAGGCCTCTCTCTCCCTCACTCCCAGGCCTCACTCCCAGGCCTCTCTCTCCCTCACTCCCAGGCCTCTCTCTCCCTCACTCCCAGGCCTCACTCCCAGGCCTCTCTCTCCCTCACTCCCAGGCCTCTCTCTCCCTCACTCCCAGGCCTCTCTCTCCCTCACCTCCAGGCCTCTATCACTCACTCCCAGGCCTCACTCCGAGGCCTCTCTCACTCACTCCCAGGCCTCACTCCCAGGCCTCTCTCCCTCATTCCCAGCCTCTCCCCTCACTCCCAGGCCTCTCTCTCCCTCACTCCCAGGCCTCTCTCTCCCTCATTCCCAGGCCTCTCTCTCCCTCACTCCCAGGCCTCTCTCTCCCTCACTCCCAGGCCTCTCTCTCCCTCACTCCCAGGCCTCTCTCTCCCTCACTCCCAGGCCTCTCTCTCCCTCACTCCCAGGCCTCTCTCTCCCTCACTCCCAGGCCTCTCTCTCCCTCACTCCCAGGCCTCTCTCTCCCTCACTCCCAGGCCTCTCTCTCCCTCACTCCCAGCCTCTCTCTCCCTCACTTTCAGGTCTCTCTCATTCACTCCCAGGCCTCACTCAGTGGCCTCTCTCCCTCACTCCCTGGCCTCTCCCCTCACTCCCAGGCCTCTCTCCCTCACTCCCAGGCCTCTCTCTCCCTCACTCCCAGGCCTCTCTCTCCCTCACTCCCAGGCCTCTCCCTCCCTCACTCCCAGGCCTCTCCCTCCCTCACTCCCAGGCCTCTCTCACTCACCCCCAGGCCTCACTCCCAGGCCTCTCTCCCAGGCCGCTCTCCCTCACTCCCAGGCCCCTCTCTCCCTCACTCCCAGGCCTCTCTCTCCCTCACTCCCAGGCCTCTCTCTCCCTCACTCCCAGGCCTCTCTCTCCCTCACTCCCAGGCCTCTCTCTCCCTCACTCCCAGGCCTCTCTCTCCCTCACTCCCAGGCCTCTCTCTCCCTCACTCCCAGGCCTCTCTCTCCCTCACTCCCAGGCCTCTCTCTCCCTCACTCCCAGGCCTCTCTCTCCCTCACTCCCAGGCCTCTCTCTCCCTCACTCCCAGGCCTCTCTCTCCCTCACTCCCAGGCCTCTCTCTCCCTCACTCCCAGGCCTCTCTCTCCCTCACTCCCAGGCCTCTCTCTCCCTCACTCCCAGGCCTCTCTCTCCCTCACTCCCAGGCCTCTCTCTCCCTCACTCCCAGGCCTCTCTCTCCCTCACTCCCAGGCCTCTCTCTCCCTCACTCCCAGGCCTCTCTCTCCCTCACTCCCAAGCCTCACTCTCACTCACTCCCAGGCCTCTCTCTCCCTCACTCCCAGGCCTCTCTCCCTCACTCCCAGGCCTCTCTCTCCCTCACTCCCAGGCCTCTCTCTCCCTCACTCCCAGGCCTCTCTCTCCCTCACTCCCAGGCCTCTCTCTCCCTCACTCCCAGGCCTCTCTCTCCCTCACTCCCAGGCCTCTCTCTCCCTACTCCCAGGCCTCTCTCTCCCTCACTCCCAGGCCTCTATCTCCCTCACTCCCAGGCCTCTCTCTCTCCCTCACTCCCAGGCCTCTCTCTCCCTCACTCCCAGGCCACTGTCCCTCACTCACTCCCAGACCTTGCCTGTTCGTTAAGGTAAGGGTTTGTGTGTTCAGACAGCAAGCAGGCCGAGAATGCTAATGCCTGTTTTCTGTTTCAAAGGCCGAGATGAAGACCCCAGGCCTATGTCAGGAACTCCTCCTGAAACTCCTGGAACAGGAAAGTGTGGACCTGGACGTGAGCTACACTGAGGCCTTGCTGCGTATGTCTGGGCAGGATGCCCAAGGTAGGGTGTGTGTTTATATTCACTGGGCACCCGATCTCAACTCATTATCAAACTCAGAATAGGGGCGCAAGGCAGGGAACAGCAAAGGCCATTGAGCCCATCAACTCTGAACCTTCTCCTGTTGAACACAATCTGCTCTCCCCAACATCACGCCATGAGACTCCACTCCACGGGGGTGGCACGGTGGCACAGTGGTTAGCACGGCTGCCTCACAGCGCCAAGGACCCGGGTTCGATTCCGGCCTCGATTCACTGTGTGGAGTTTGCACATTCCCGCCGTGTTTGTGTGGCTTTCCTCCGGGTGCTCCGGTTTCCTCCCACACTCCAAAGACGTACAGGTTAGGTGGATTGGCCATGCTAAATTGCCCCTTAGTGTCCAAACATGCGCAGCTTAGGGGGATTGGCCATGCTAAATTGTCCCTTAGTGTCCAAAGATGTGTAGGTTAGGTGGATTGGCCATGCTAAATTGCCACTTAGTGTCCAAAGATGTGTAGGTTAGGTGGATTGGCCATGCTAAATTGCCACTTAGTGTCCAAAGGTGTGTAGGTTAGGTGGATTGGCCGTGCTAAATTGCCCCTTAGTGTCCAAAGGTGTGTAGGTTAGGTGGATTGGCCATACTAAGTTGCTCCTTAGAGTCAGGGGATTAGCAGGGTAAATATGTGGGGTTATGGGGATAGGATGGGATTGCGGCGGGTGCAGAGCTGATGGGCCGAATGGCCTCCTTCTGCACCGTATGACTCTATGATGAGGAGACATCCCGAATAACAGCAGGAGTGGACCATTCGGCCCATCGAGCCTCTGCCGCCATTCTGTCCCATCATGGCCGATCTTGGGCTTCGACACCATTTTCCTGCCCATTTCTTAAATCCTCGAGAGACCAAATACCTGTCTCTCCCACAGCCTGAAATATGTCCGATGATGGAGCACCCACAATCCTCTGGGGGAGAGAGAATTCTAAAGCTTCACAAGCCTCCGAGTGAAGAGATTTCTCCTCACCTCAGATCAAAATGGCCGCCCTCTTCTTCTGAGACTGCGCACGCACTACGCCACGCGGCCTGCACAATTTTCTTACTCATCATATCACGGGATGTGGGCGTCGCTGGCGAGGCCCAGCGATCATTGCCCGTCCCTAATTGCCCCTTGAGCAGGTGGTGGGTGAGCCGCCATCTTGAACCCGCTGCTGTCCCGTGTGGTGTAGGTACACCCACAGTGCTGTTAGGGAGGGATTTTGACCCAGCGACAGTGAAGGAACGGCCGATATATTTCCAAGTCAGGATGGTGAGTGGCTCGGAGGGGAACCTCCAGGTGGGGGGTGTTCCCATGTATCTGCTGCCCCTTGTCCCAGATGGTAGCGGTGGTGGGTTTGGAAGGTGCTGCCTAAGGAGCCTTGGTGAGTCGCTGCGGTGCATCTTGTAGATGGTACACAGGCTGCCACTGTGCGTGGGTGGTGGAGGGAGTGAGTGTTTGTGGATGGGGGGCCAATCAAGCGGGGCTGCTTTGTCCTGGATGGTGTCGAGCTTCTTGAGTGTTGTTGGAGCCGCACCATCCAGGCAAGTGGGGAGTATATATATAGAATCCTTACAGTGCAGAAAGAGGCCATTCAGCCCATTGAGCTTGCACCAATAACAGGCCCTATCCCCGTAACGCCATGTATTTACCCTGCTAATCCCCCTGACAGCAAGGGGCAATTTAGCATGGCCAATCCACCTAACCTGCACATCTTTGGACACTAAGGAGCAATTTAGCATGGCCCATCCCTGTAACCTACACATCTTTAGTCACTAAGGGGCAATTTAGCATGGCCAATCCACCTAACCTGCACATCTTTGGACACTAAGGGGCAATTTAGCATGGCCAATCCACCTAACCCGCACATATCTGCATATGAAGGGGCAATTTAGCATGGCCAATCCAGCTACCCTGCACATCTTTGGACACTAAGGGGCAATTTACCATGGCCAATCCAGCTAATCTGCACATCACTGGACACTAAGGGGCAATTTAGCATGGCCAATCCACCTAACCCGCACATCTTTGGACACTAAGGGGCAATTTAGCATGGCCAATCCACCTAACCCGCACATCTTTGGACACTAAGGGGCAATTTAGTATGGCCAATCCACCTAACCTACACATCTTTAGACACTAAGGGGAAATTTAGCATGGCCAATCCACCTAACCTACACATCTTTGGACACTAAGGGGCAATTTAGCATGGCCAATCCACCTAACCTACACGTCTTTAGACACTAAGGGGCAACTTAGCATGGCCAATCCACCATCCGGCACATCTTTGGACACTAAGGGGCAATTTAGCATGGCCAATCCACCTAATCTGCACATCTCTGGACACTAAAAGGCAATTTAGCATGGCCAATCCATCTAACCTACACATCTTTGGACACTAATGGGCAATTTAGCACGGCCAATCCACCTAACCTGTACATCTTTGGACACTAAAAGACAATTTAACATGACCAATCCACTTAACCAGCACAACCATCAGACTGTGGGAGGAAACCAGAGGAAACCCACGCAGACACGGGGAGAACATACAAACTCCACACAGACAGTGACCCGAGGCCGGGAAACGAACCTGGGTCCCTGGCGCTGTGAGGCAGCCGTGCTAACCACCGTGCCACCCATCACAGTCCTGCCTTGTGTCCTTGTAGATGGCGGACAGGCTTTGGGGGAGTCAGGAGGTGAGTTACTGGCCGCTGGATTCCCAGCCTCTGATCTGCTGTGGGAGCCGCGGTATTTATACGGTCAATGCTGGACCCTGCCAGAGAAACATGCACCTCTGTGTTGAATCCGCTGTTAACTGGGCAAACACTGTCCGCGGCTTGGGGTGTTTTCGTAACCATGGCAACTCTTTCTTATCTATAGGACCATTGGACCAGGGTGAAGAACGTGAGGAATTATCCGAATTACGAAAGAAGGGTCGGGCGCTGAGAAACATTCTCAGTTCCATCGCTGATGACATTAACGAAAAGAAACGGTTTATGCTGACGATCAGGTCAGTCAGGGTCATGTGACCCTCATTGGCGCGTCACTTGGGAAGGCGAGGGCCTAGTGATGTTATCGCTAGACTATTAATCCAGAAACTCAGCTAATGTTCTGGGGGATCCGGGTTCGAATCCCGGGTGGAATTTGGATTCAATAAAAAAATATTTGGAATTAAGAATCTACTGATGACCCATTGTCGGAAAAACCCATCTGGTTCCTTTGGGGAAGGAAATCTGCCGTCCTTACCTGGTCTGGCCTACATGTGACTCCAGAGCCCACAGCCAATGTGGTTGACTCTCAACTGCCCTCCAAGGGCAACGAGGGATGGGCAATAAATGCTGGCCCAGCCAGCGACGCCCGTGTCCCACGAGTGAATAAAACAACCTACTTCCCTCGTGAGTGTGTGTGAGTCAGGCATTGAGTGAACCCCCCTCGGGGCTCTGAATCCTTGGGGGGGAAAGTGATTCTACTCATCGGAATGTCACTAAATAAGGACAGTAAGAAGTCTCACAACACCAGGTTAAAGTCCAACGGGTTTATTTGGAATCACGAGCTTTCGGAGCGCTGCTCCTTCATCAGATGAGGGTTAGGGTGAGGTTAATAAGTAAGGATGTGGGATTATGCTGTGCTTTGAGTCCGTGCCTCCGAGAGACCGTAAGATATAGGAGCAGAATGAGGCCATTCGGCCCATCGAGTCTGCTCCGCCATCCGACCATTTCTGATAAGTTTATCAACCCCTTTCTCCCGCCTTTTCCCCGTAACCTTTGACCTCCTTACCAATCAAGACCCTATCTATCTCTGTCTCGAAGACACCCAGTGGGTGGGATTTTCCAGCTGCGTTCACCCCAAGGCTGGAAAATTCCAACCGAGGTCAACGGGCCTTTCCGTGTCCCACCCACTGTGACTCCCGCGGCGCGTAGGAAGGAAAGTTACGCCCATTGACCCGGCCTCCACAGCCTTCTGTGGCAATGAATTCCACAGATTCACCACCCCCTGACTGAAGAAATTCCTCCTCATCTTGGATCTAAAGGGTCGTCCCTTTATTCTGAGGCTGTGCCCTCGGATTCTAGTCTCTCCCACCAATGGAAACATCTTCTCCACGTCCACTCTATCCAGGCCTCGCAGTATCCTGTAAGTTTCAATAAGATCCCCCCCCTCATCCTTCTAAACTCCATCGAGTACAGACCCAGAGTCCTCAAACACTCCTCATAAGTCAAGCCTTGTCTGGGATCTTTCTTGTGAACCTCCTCTGGACCCTTTCCAAGGCCGGCACATCCTTCCTTAGACACGGGGCCCAAAACTGCTCACAATATTCCAAATGGGAGTCTGACCAGAGCCTTATACAGCCTCAGGAGCACATCCCTGTTTCTGTGTCTTGCCCCGAAGTCCCTCCTTCGAACTGAGACCCTTGTTGGGTCACTACGTCGAGACGGATGAGGATGTGGGGTGGGGGGAAGAGGGTGAAGAATTCCCCTCGGTGTCCCGGGGCCAATTTTTATCCCTCGGTCAGTCCAAACAGTCCGGTCCTGATGGCGTTCTCTTGATTGTGGGATCTTGCTGCGCGGGCGATGGCCGCTGCGCTTCCCGCACTGGAGACCCTGCCCCACAAAGTGCCGACTTGGCCGTGAGGCTGGAGTGTCGGGTGGAGCCGGGCGCTACACAAATGGAGTTTCTCAACTGCGAATTAAACTTTCGTGACCAAAAAGAGAAAACGCTGAAAAATCTCGGCGGGTCTGGGCAGCACCTGGAAGGAGAGAAAAGAGCTGACGTTTCGAGTCCGGGTGACCCTTTGTCAAAGCTAAAAGGCGGAGAAAGTGGGGGATATTTATACCGCAGGGCTGGGGAATGGAAGTTGAGTCAGAGCCACAGAAACTCATTCCGGGTTAAGCAACGTTTCATTTGCACCTTGTTCAATTTGGTGCGTTGCATTCGCTGCTCCCAATGTGGTCTCTCCTCTATATCGGAGAGACCAAACATAGACTGGGGGACGGCTTTGCAGAGCGCCTTCGGCCTGCGCGCAATCAGGACCCTGGCCTTCCGGTTGCTGCCATTTTAACACACGGTCCTGCTCCCACAATGTCTATCCTTGGCCTGCAGCAATGTTCCAGTGAAGCTCAACGCAAACTGGAGGAACAGCACCTCATCCTCCGGCACTCTACAGCCTTCCGGTCTCAACATCGAATTCAACAACTTCAGATGATTCGCTCTGCCCCACCTCCACCCCTTTGTGTTCATTTAATTTAATTAGTTACTGTTCTCGAACTTTTATTCCTTTTTTCTCCTTCATTCTTCTTCCCCCCCCCCCGCCACCCCCACTCTTTCCCCCTACTTTATCCCTCTCTCCTCACCTAGAGTCATCGATTCAGAGAGGTTTACAGCATGAAAACAGGCCCTTCGGCCCAACTTGTCCATGCCGCCCTTATTATTTTAAAACCCCTAATCTGGTCCCAATTGCCCGCGTTTGGCCCATATCCCTCTATACCCATCGTACCCATGTAACTATCTAAATGCTTTTTAAAAGACAAAATCGTACCTGCCTCTACTACTGCCTCTGGCAGCTCGTTCCAGATACTCACCACCCTCTGTGTGAAAAAAATTGCCCCTCTGGACCCTTTTGTATCTCTCCCCTCTCACCTTAAACCTATGCCCTCTAGTTTTAGACTCCCCTACCTTTGGGAAAAGATGTTGACTATCTAGCTGATCTGTGCCCCTCATTATTTTATAGACCTCTATAAGATCACCCCTCAGCCTCCTACGCTCCAGAGAAAAAAGTCCCAGTCTATCCAGCCTCTCCTTATAACTCAAACCATCAAATCCCGGTAGCATCCTAGTAAATCTTTCCTGCACTCTGTCTAGTTTAACAATATCCTTTCTGTAATATAGGGTGACCTTTTCTGCCTCTTTGCTTTCCCCTTTTTCAGAATGGAAAAACTAGAACCAGAGGGCACAACCTCAGGCTAAAGGGATAATCCTTTAAAACAGAGATGAGGAGGAATTTCTTCAGCCAGAGAGCGGTGAATCTGTGGAACTCTTTGCCGCAGAAGGCTGTGGAGGCCGGGTCATTGAGTGTCTTTAAGTCGGAGATAGATAGGTTCTTGATTAATAAGGGGATCAGGGGTTATGGGGAAAAGGCAGGAGAATGGGGATGAGAAAAATATCAGCCATGATTGAATGGCGGGGCAGACTCGATGGGCCGAGTGGCCTCATTCTGCTCCTATGCCTTATGGTCTTATGGTTGCCTCTCTCCCACCCATTCTCCCCCCTCCCCCCACATCTTAATCTGTCACCCTCTGATTTCAGCTTCTCTGCCGTTTGGCCATTTACACCCTTTATTCTCTCTATGGGCTGCCATTAGCAGCCTTTCCCCCGGTTTCCGTGGCTATGACTCATCTTTCATTCCCACATCCTGCAGTATAAATATCTCCCACTTTCTCTGCCTTTTAGCTTTGACAAAGGGTCACCTGGACTCGAAACATCATCTCTTTTCTCTCCTTCCAGATGCTGTCAGACCTGCTGAGATTTTCCAGCATTTTAGAACATAGGAAAAATACAGCACAAACAGGCCCTTCGGCCCACAAGTTGCGCCGGTCATGTCCCTACCTACCTAGGCTTATATATAGGCTTACCTATAACCCTCAATCCTATTAAGTCCCATGTACTCATCCAGAAGTCTCTTAAAAGACCCTATTGAGTTCGCCTCCACCACCACTGACGGCAGCCGATTCCACTCACCCACCACCCTCTGAGTGAAAAACTTACCCCTGACATCTCCTCTGTACCTACTCCCCAGCACCTTAAACCTGTGTCCTCTCGTAGCAGTCATTTAAGCCCTGGGAAAAAGCCTCCGAGAATCCACCCGATCTCGACCTCTCAACATCTTGTACACCTCTGTCAGGTCACCTCTCATCCTTCGTCTCTGCAAGGAGAAAAGACCGAGCTCCTTCAACCTAAGGCATGCCAACCAATCCAGGCAACATCCTTGTAAATCTTCTCTGCACCCTTTCAATCATTTCCACATCCCTCCTGTAATGAGGCGACCAGAACTGAGCACAGTACTCCAAGTGGGGTCTGACGAGGGTCTGATAAAGCTGCATCATTATTCCCGGACTCCAAAACTCAATCCCTCGATTGATGAAGGCCAGCACACCATACGCCTTCTTAACCACCTCCTCTACCTGCGAGGCCGATTTAAGAGTCCTATGGACCCGGACCCCAAGGTCCTTCTGATCCTCGACACTGCTAAGAGTCTTACCCTTGATATTATACTCCTTCATCCCATTTGACCTGCCAAAATGGACCACGACACATTTATCCGGGTTGAAGTCCATCTGCCACTTCTCCGGCCAGTCTTGCATCCTATCTATGTCATGCTGCAGCTTCTGACATCCCTCCGAACTATCCACAACACCACCAACCTTCGTTGGTTTCGGATTCCAGCATCCGCAGTAATTTGCTTTTAAGCTTTAGTTAGGCCGCAATTTGGAGTATTGCGTGCGGTTCTGGTCACCACAAAACCAGAAGGAAGCTTTGGAGAGAGTGTAAAGAAGGTTCACCAGGATGGTGCCTGGTCTCGAGGGTGTTGGCTATGAGGAGGGGTTGGATAAACTGGGATTGTTTTCACTGGAAAGACGGAGGCCGAGGGGAGACCTGATAGAGGGTCTACAGAATGAACAGAGGCACAGACAGGGTGGATAGTCAGAGGCTTTTTCCCCAGGGTGGAGGTGGGGTGGCACAGTGGTTAACACTGCTGCCTCACAGCACCAGGGACCCGGGTTCAATTCCAGCCTCGGGTCACTGTCTGTGTGGAGACTGCATGATCTCCCCGTGTCTGCGTGGGTTTCCTCCGGGTGCACCGGTTTCCACCCTCAGTCCAATGATGTGCGGGTTAGGTGGATTGGCCATGCTAAATTGTCCCTTAGTGTCCAAAGATGTGTAGGTTAAGTGGATTGGCCGTGCTAAATTGTCCCTTAGTGTCCAAAGATGTGTACGTTAGGTGGATTGGCCATGCTAAATTGTCCCTTAGTGTCCAAAGATGTGTAGGTTAGGTAGATTGGCCATGCTAAATTGCTCCTTAGTGTCCAAAGATGTGCGGGTTAGGTGGATTGGCCATGCTAAATTGCCCCTTAGTGTCCAAAGATGTGTAGGTTAGGTGGATTGGCCATGCTAAATTGCCCCTTAGTTTCCAAAGATGTGCAGGTTAGGTGGATTGGCCATGCTAAATTGCCCCTCAGTGTCCAAAGATGTGTAGGTTAGGTAGATTGGCCATGCTAAATTGCCCCTTAGTGTCCAAAGATGTGTAGGTTAGGTGTATTGGCCATGCTAAATTGCTCCTTAGTGTCCAAAGATGTGCGGGTTAGGTGGATTGGCCATGCGAAATTGCCCCTTAGTGTCCAAAGATGTGCAGGTTAGGTGGATTGGCCATGCTAAATTGCCCCTTAGTGTCTAAAGATGTGTAGGTTAGGTGGATTGGCCATGCTAAATTGCCCCTTAGTGTCCAAAGATGTGCAGGTTAGGTGGATTGGCCATGCTAAATTGCCCCTTAGTATCCAAAGATGTGCAGGTTAGGTGGATTGGCCATGCTAAATTGCCCCTTAGTGTCCAAAGATGTGCAGGTTAGGTGGATTGGCCATGCTAAATTGTCCCTTAGTGTCCAAAGATGTGCAGGTTAGGTGGATTGGCCATGCTAAATTGCCCCTTAGTGTCCAAAGATGTGCAGGTTAGGTGGATTGGCCATGCTAAATTGTCCCTTAGTGTCCAAAGATGTGCGGGTTCGGTGGATTGGCCGTGCTAAATTAACCCTTTGTGCCGGGGGGATTAGCAGAGTAAATATGTTATGGGGATTGGGCCTGGGCGGGATTGTGGTCGGCGCAGACCCGATGGGTCGAATGGCCTCCTTCCGCCGTGTAGGAATCCTGCGATTCTATTCTGCGCCGAGGGGGCACGGGTTCAAGGTAAGAGGGGGGTAAGTTTAAGGGAGGTGTGCGGGGGAGGTTTTACACGCAGCGAGTGGTGGGTGCCTGGAACGCGCTGCCGGAGGAGGTGGTGGGAGCAGGAACATTGCGGCATTTAAGTGGCACCTGAATGGGTCCAGGAATAGGGAGGGAATGGAGGGATACGGACCAGGGGGAGGAGGGCAGGAGGCTCTGTTTTTAGTTTAGTTAGGGCATCATGATCAGCACAGGCTTGGAGGGCCGAAGGGCCTGTTCCTGTGCTGTACTGTTCTTTGTTCTAAATATTTGAACATTCTCTTCCTCAGAGTGTCCGCTGTCGCGATAAAGGACCTGTTGACAACAGTTTCAGATATGATAAAGGAATTCCCCCCATCGATGCACCAGGTACTCTATCTATTCCAGAGAGTGATCCATCATCTCTGTTCCATATCTCTGTATCGGACACAAGGGTGAGAATTTAAACCCAGATTCCCAGCCATTCCGCCATGGAAGGGTGGGATTTTCTCCTTCAGTTCCGCCATCACTGGCCGTGCCTTCAGCTGCCAGGATCCGACGTCCCTCCCATCAATCTCTCCGCCCGCCTCTCCTCCTTTAAGATGCTCCTTAAAGCCACCTCTTTGACTGAGCCCCCCAGTGACCTGCCCTGAATATCTCCTTCTGTGGCTCACTTTGAAATTTTATTCGCCAAGTGTTACCTATCCACTGGCTTGTCTTACACCTGAGATGTCGGAATTACCCCAGAGCAATGACTGCAATGACAGCAGTTCCAAATCTACAACTGGCGCATTCATCATACTCGAAAACATCTCAGAACTTATAGGGTTTTACACACACACGTGTATACACACACACACACACACTCACACACATACACACTCACACACACACACACACACACACACACACACACACACACACACACACACTCACACACATACACACACACACAAACCCCCTCCACACGCACATGTACACACGCATACTCACACACACACACTCACACACATGCACACACTCACGCTCACACACACACACACTCACACACACGCACACACACTCACACACACACAGACTCACACACACACATGCACACACACACACGCACACACACTCACGCACACACACACTCACACACACACACTCACACACACGCTCACACGCTCTCACACACACACACACTCACACATACACACACATACACACACACACACACACACTCATACACACACACTCACACACACAGTCTCACCTCAGAGAATTAGGTCTTTTTGAAATCTTAGTTTTTTCAGCTCTCTGCCTCTACCCACGGGTTTAAGGAAGCCAGCACAGGGAATATGGGTCAGTTATCAGAGTAACATGATCAAACACAGATCAATCAAACCATTGGACATTACAATATTCTTACCCTACCAGTGTCAGGGGGATTAGTAGGGTAATAATCACCCCTGTTAATTTTTCTAGGTTAAAGGCACTGCATAAATATATAGAAATAAATTATTGTTGTTAAGGCTCGGCAGTCTCTTTTCTCTAGAACAAAGAAGGCTGAGGAGTGATTTAACAGAGATTGTTAAAATGATGAAAGGTTTTGATTGAGTGGATACAGAAGGAATGTAACCTCCTGTGTGGGGAGAAAGAGGTGTCACGGTGAGATTGTCCCCAGAACTCCAATCAGCAATTCAGGAGAAACTTCTTAACCCAGAGAGTGGGTGGCACAGCGGGTTAGCACTGCTGCCTCACAGCGCCAGGGACCCAGGTTCGATTCCCGGCTTGGGTCACTGTCTGTGCGGAATCTGCACGTTCTCCCCGTGTCTGCGTGGGTTTCCTCCGGGTGCTCCGGTTTCCTCCCACAGTCCGGAAGACGTGCTGGTTAGGGTGCATTGGCCGTGCTAAATTCTCCCTCAGTGTTACCCGAACAGGTGCCAGAGTGTGGTGACGAGGGGGATTTTCGCAGTAACTTCATTGCAGTGTTAATGTAACCCTACTTGTGACACTAATAAATAAACTTTAAACTTAAACTTAAATTGCCCTTTAGTGTCCAAAAATGTGCCGGTTAGGTGGATTGGCCATGTTAAATGTGTGGAGTTACGGGGATAGGCCAGGGGAACATGCTCTTTCGGAGAGTAGGGAGAAAGTGGGACTCACTCCCACGGGGAGTGGGGAGAATGTGGGACTCGCTCCCACGGGGAGTGGGGAGAATGTGGGACACGCTCCCACAGGGAGTGGGGAGAATGTGGGACTCGCTCCCACGGGGAGTGGGGAGAATGTGGGACTCACTCCCACGGGGAGTGGGGAGAATGTGGGACACGCTCCCACGGGGAGTGGGGAGAATGTGGGACTCGCTCCCACGGGGAGTGGGGAGAATGTGGGACTCGCTCCCACAGGGAGTGGGGAGAATGTGGGACTCGCTCCCACGGGGAGTGGGGGAGAATGTGGGACTCGCTCCCACGGGGAGTGGGGAGAATGTGGGACTCGCTCCCACGGGGAGTGGGGAGAATGTGTGACTCGGTCCCACGGGGAGTGGGGAGAATGTGGGACTCACTCCCACGGGGAGTGGGGAGAATGTGGGACTCGCTCCTGGGGGGAGTGGGGAAAATGTGGGACTCGCTCCCAGGAGGAGTGGGGAAAATGTGGGATTTGCTCCGAAGGGGAGTGGGGGAGAATGTGGGACTCGCTCCCAGGAGGAGTTGGGAAAATGTGGGATTTGCTCCGAAGGGGAGTGGGGGAGAATGTGGGACTCGCTCCCAGGAGGAGTGGGGAGAATGTGGGACTCGCTCCCAGGAGGAGTGGGGAGAATGTGGGACTCACTCCCATGTGGAGTTGGGGAGAATGTGAGACTCACTCCCACGGGGAATGGGGGAGAATGTGGCACTCGCTCCCACGGGGAGTGGGGAGAATGTGGGACTTGCTCCCACGGGGAGTGGGGAGAATGTGGCATTCGCTCACAGGGGGGGTGGGGGACAATGTGGCACTCGCTCCCACGGGGAGTGGGGAGAATGTGGGACTTGCTCCCACAGGGAGTGGGGAGAATGTGGGATTCGCTCACAGGGGAGTGGGGGAGAATGTGGAACGCTAGTATGGACTAGTTGGGCCGAATGCCCTGTTTTTGTACAGTGTATCCGATTTCATTCTGTTACCAGTAAATTCCAGAGCAAGGTATTGTGGTCAAATGTATTACAAATCATGTACTACGATCTCCCCCTCTCTGCCCAATACTCCGACTGATGGTTTGGGATCTGATTCCCGTTTTAGGACCTCATCCACAGACGGAGAGAATTTTTAATTGCCTCCAAAAGTTTCAGCGACACTTTGAAGAAGTATTTCAGGGATCACAGGTGAGATTTAAACCTCTTATTTATTTGCTAACTTTCACATTCGCTGCAGGGGTGGCATGGTGGCACAGTGGGTTAGCGCTGCTGCCTCACAGCGCCAGGGACCCGGGTTCGATTCCCAGCTTGGGTCACTGTCTGTGTGGAGTCTGCACGTTCTCCCCGTGTCTGCATGGGTTTCCTCCGGGTGCTCCGGTTTCCTCCCACAATCTGAAAGACATGCTGGTTAGGATGCATTGGCCGTGCTAAATTCTCCCTCAGTGTTACCCGAACAGGCGCCAGAGTGTGGCGACTGGGGGATTTTCACAGTAACTTCATTGCACTGTTAATGTAAACCGACCTGTGACTAATAAATAAACTTTAAATCAAGTGCTGATCTCAGCAAACATTCATTCCTCAAGGGGGCAGTGGGGAGAAAAGAGAGAAGGAGAAATAGATAGATGGGGGAAACAAGAGAGAGAAAAAGGAGAGAGGGAATGATAAAGAGGGAGAGAAAGAGTACTGACCCTCTGACAGTGCGGCGCTCCCTCAGCACTGACCCTCTGACAATACGGCGCTCCCTCAGCACTGACCCTCTGACAGTGTGGCGCTCCCTCAGCACTGACCCTCTGACAATACGGCGCTCCCTCAGCACTGACCCTCTGACAGTGTGGCGCTCCCTCAGCACTGACCCTCTGACAGTGCGGCGCTCCCTCAGCACTGACCCTCTGACAGTGCGGCACTCCCTCAGCACTGACCCTCTGACAATACGGCGCTCCCTCAGCACTGACCCTCTGACAGTGCGGCACTCCCTCAGCACTGACCCTCTGACAGTGCGGCACTCCCTCAGCACTGACCCTCTGACAGTGCGGCACTCCCTCAGCACTGACCCTCTGACAGTGCGGCACTCCCTCAGCACTGACCCTCTGACAGTGCGGCACTCCCTCAGTACTGACCCTCTGACGGTGCGGCACTCCCTCAGTACTGACCCTCTGACGGTGCGGCACTCCCTCAGCACTGACCCTCTGACAGTGCGGCACTCCCTCAGCACTGACCCTCTGGCAGTGCGGCACTCCCTCAGTACTGACCCTCTGACAGTGCGGCACTCCCTCAGCACTGACCCTCTGACAGTGCGGCAGTTCCTCAGCACTGACCCTCTGACAGTGCGGCACTCCCTCAGCACTGACCCTCTGACAGTGCGGCACTCCCTCATCACTGACCCTCTGACAGTGCAGCACTCCCTCAGCACTGACCAACTGACAGTGCGGCACTTCCTTAGCACTGACCCTCTGACAGTGCGGCACTCCCTCAGCACTGACCCTCTGACAGTGCGGCGCTCCCTCAGCACTGACCCTCTGACAGTGCGGTACTCCCTCAGTCAGGGAGGGAGAGGGAGAGAGAAAGAAAGAGGGGGAGAGAGGGAGTGAGGGGGAAAAATGTGAGTGAGGGAGAGAGGTGAAAGTGAGGAAGAGAAGAGGGAAAGGGAGATGGGGAAAGTGATGCTAAAAGAGAGGGAGAAAGAGAGAAATAGAGGGAGTGAGAGGGAGAGGGAATGAGAGATAGAGTGAGAGAAAAAAGGAGAGGGAGAGAGAGAGGGGGAGAGAGAGAAAGAGAGAAGAGAAAGAGGGAGAGAGAAGGGAAAAAGAGGGAGGGAAAAATGGAGAAAGATGAAGCGGGAGAGAAAGAAAGAGGGAGTGAGAGGCAGAGAAAGGGGGAGAGAGAGAAAAGAGGGAGAGAGCGAGGGAAAGAGAAGAAGGGAAGATGAGGGAATGAAGGGGGAAGAGACAGAAAAGAGAGAAGGAGAAACAGATTGATGGAGGGAACGAGAGGGAGAAAAATGAGAGAGAGAGAGGGAAAGAGAAAGAGGGCGAGAAAGAGAGAGAGAGCTGAGTCACGATGTCACCCAGTAATTCAGAGAAAATAAGTACAAATCCCATCCGGGTCCCTTTGCAAATTTTGCATTTAGAAATTTGGAAATAAGAGACTGTGGGGCCCTCAGAGTCTGAGAAAAGGGCGAGTTGGTTCAGGACTGTCCCTCAGGGAGGGGGACGGTGGTGGGGGGGCGGGGGAACAACCTCCAGTTCACATCCAGGACAGACCCAGGAGCGGGGGCAGCACCAACTTGGGTTGCCAACTCTTGTGGCGTGTATCCTCGGGGGGGGGGGGGGGGGGGATTCACAGAGTGTA
>NW_027591786.1:25000-72500 GCF_964213995.1 Mustelus asterias
TACTGACCCGCTGACAGTGTGGCGCTCCCTCAGTACTGACCCTCTGACAGTGCGGCACTCCCTCAGCACTGACTTTCTGACGGTGCAGTGTCTGTGCGCAGTTTACACCTTCTCCCCGTGTCTGCGTGGGTTTCCTCCGGGTGCGCCGGTTTCCTCCCACAGTCCGAAAGATGTGTGGGTTAGATGGATTGGCCATGCTAAATTGCCCCTTAGTGTCAGGGGGACCAGCAAGGGTAAATGCATGGGGTTATGGAGATAGGGCCTGGGTGGGATTGTGGTCGGTGCAGACTCGATGGGCCGAACGGCCTCTTTCTGCACTGTCGGGATTCTATGAGGTTGTTCTTGAGTCGGTTGGTGCGTGACCTCAGACTTTTGTATGTTTTTCCCGACGGAAGAAGGTGGAAGAGAGAATGTCCGGGGTCCTTGATTATGCTGGCTGCTTTTCCCGAGGCAGCGGGAAGTGTAGACAGAGTCAATGGATGGGAGGCTGGTTTGCGTGATGGATTGGGCTACATTCATGACCGTTTGTAGTTTCCTGCGGTCTTGGTCAGAGCAGGAGCCCAGACCAAGCTGTGATACATCCAGAAAGGATCGTCCCTTTACAGACATCTGCCTCTCTCTCACCCCCGCTCTTCAATTCTGCATCTTGGCCAGTGTTTAAAACACGGAAGTTGGCCTTTCGATGTGTTCACCGGGGCGATCTCATTCTTCCTGTCTCAGGAACTGAGACTCTAACCACTCTCCCCGAGAGCCCTCGGAAAGGACAGGAAGCCTTGGAACCGGCTGAAGATGAGAATAATCCGCCACATTGTCCAGTTTTACCGTGGAAAGGGCCACACAAATGGCATGGTTAATACTGCTGCCTCACAGCGCCAGGGACCCGGGGTCGATTCCGGCCTCCGGTCACTGTCTGTGGGAGTCGACACATTCTCCCCCTGCGTCTGCTCCGGTTTCACCCCACAGTCCAAAGATGTGCAGGTTAGGTGGATTGGCCATGCTAAATTGTCCCTTAGTACGTAGAACATAGAACATTACAGCGCAGTACAGGCCCTTCGGCCCTCGATGTTGCGCCGACCAGTGAAACCAATCTAAAGCCCCTCGAATCTACACTATTCCAATATCATCCATATGTTTATCCAATGACCATTTGAATGCCCTTAATGTTGACGAGTCCACCACTGCTGCAGGCAGGGCATTCCATGCCCTTACTACTCACTGAGTAAAGAACCTACCTCTAACATCTGTCCTATATCTATCACCCCTCAATTTAAAGCTATGTCCCCTCGTGCTAGCCAACACCATCCGAGGAAAAAGGCTCTCACTATCCACCCTATCTAATCCTCTGATCATCTTGTATGCCTCTATTAAGTCACCTCTTAACCTTCTTCTCTCTAACGAAAACAACCTCAAGTCCCTCAGCCTTTCCTCATAAGGCCTTCCCACCATACCAGGCAACATCCTAGTAAATCTCCTCTGCACCCTTTCCAATGCTTCCACATCCTTCCTATAATGCGGTGACCAGAACTGTACGCAATACTCCAAGTGCAGCCGCACCAGAATTTTGTACAGCTGCAACATGACCTCCTGGCTCCGAAACTCAATCCCTCTACCTTCTTAACAACCCTATCAACCTGGATGCCAATTTTCAGGGATCTATGCACATGGACACTGAGATATCTCTGTTCATCCACACTACCAAGTATCTTACCACTAGCCCAGTACTCTGTATTCCTGTTACTCCTTCCAAAGTGAATCACCTCACACTTTTCCGCATTGAACTCCATTTGCCACCTCTCAGCCCAGCTCTGCAGCTTATCTATGTCCCTCTGTAACCTGCAACAACTTTCCGCACTGTCTACAACTCCACCGACTTTAGTGTCATCCGCAAATTTACTAACCCATCCTTCTACACCCTCATCCAGGTCATTTATAAAAATGACAAACAGCAGGGGCCCCAAAACAGATCCTTGCGGTACACCACTAGTAACTGAACTCCAGGATGAACATTTTCCATCAACCACCACCCTCTGTCTTCTTACAGCTAGCCAATTCCTGATCCAAACCGCTAAATCACCCTCAATCCCATCCCTCCGTATCTTCTGCAATAGCTTACCGTGGGGAACCTTATCAAACGCTTTACTGAAATCCATATACACCAACTGCTTTACCCTCATCCACCTCTTTGGTCACCTTCTCAAAGAACTCAATAAGGCTTGTGAGGCACGACCTACCCTTCACAAAACCATGTTGACTATCCCTAATCAAATTATTCCTTTCTAGATGATTATAATCCTTTCCAAAACTTTGCCCACAACAGAAATAAGGCTCACTGGTCTATAATTACCAGGGTTGTCTCTACTCCCCTTCTTGAACAAGGGGACATTTGCTATCCTCCAGTCTTCTGGCACTGTTCCTGTAGACAATGACGACATAAAGATCAAAGCCAAAGGCTCTGCAATCTGCTCCCTAGCCTCCCAGAGAATCCTGGGATAAATCCCATCCGGCCCAGGGGACTTATCTATTTTCACACTTTCCAGAATTGCTAACACCTCCTCCTTATGAACCTCAATCCCGTCCAGTCCAATAGCCTGTATCTCAGTATTCTCCTCGACAACATTGTCTTTTTCCTGAGTGAATACTGATGAAAAAGATTCATTTAGCGCCTCTCCTATCTCTTCAGGCTCCACGCACAACTTCCCACTACTGTCCTTGACTGGCCCTAATCTTACCCTAGTCATTCTTTTATTCCTGACATACCTATAGAAAGCTTTCGGGTTTTCCTTTGATCCTACCTGCCAAAGACTTCTCATGTCCCCTCCTGGCTCTTCTTAACTCTCTCTTTAGGTCCTTCCTGGCTAACTTGTAACTCTCAAGCGCCCTAACTGAGCCTTCACATCTCATCTTAACATAAGTCTCCTTCTTCGTCTTCACAAGAGATTCAACTTCTTTAGTAAACCACAGTTCCCTCGCTCGACCACTTCCTCCCTGCCTGACAGGTACATACTTATCAAGGACACCCAGTAGCTGTTCCTTGAACAAGCTCCACATTTCAATTGTGCCCATCCCCTGCAGTTTCCTTCCCCAACCTATGCTTCCTAAATCTCACCTCATCGCATCATAATTTCCTTTCCCCCAGCTATAACTCTTGCCCTGCGGTATATACCTATCCCTTTCCATCGCTAAAGTAAATGTAACCGAATTGTGGTCACTGTCACCAAAGTGCTCACCTACCTCCAAATCTAACACCTGGTCTGGTTCATTACCCTGTCCCAAATCCAATGTGGCCTCGCCTCTTGTTGGCCTATCTACATAGTGTGTCAGGAAACCCTCCGGCACACATTGGACAAAAACTGACCCATCTAAAGTACTCGAACTATAGCTTTTCCAGTCAATATTTGTAAAGTTAAAGTCTCCCATAACAACGACCCTGTTACTTTCGCTCCTATCCAGAATCATCTTTGCAATCCTTTCCTCTACATCTCTGGAACTTTTTGGAGGCCTATAGAAAACTCCAAACAGGGTGACCTCTCCTTTCCTGTTTCTAACCTCAGCCCATACTACCTCAGTAGACGAGTCCTCATCAAACGTCCTTTCTGCCACCGTAATACTGTCCTCGACTAACAATGCCACACCTCCTCTCTTTTACCACCTTCCCTGCTCTTACTGAAACATCTAAACCCCGGAACCTGCAACAACCATTCCTGTCCCTGCTCTATCCATGTCTCTGAAATGGCCACAACATTGAAGTCCCAGGTACCAACCCATGCTGCAAGTTCACCCACCTTATTCCAGATGCTCCTGGCGTTGAAGTAGACACACTTCAAACCACCTTCCTGCCTGCCGGTCCACTCCTGCGACTCTGAAACCTCATCCATGACCTCACCACTCTCAACCTCCTGTTCACTGGATCTACAATTCAGGTTCCCATCCCCCTGCTGAATTAGTTTAAACCCTCCCGAAGAGCATGAGCAAATTTCCCACCCCCAGGATATTGGTACCCCTCTGGTTCAGGTGTAGACCATCCCATTTGTAGAGGTCCCACCTACCCCAGAATGACCCGCAATTATCCAGGTATCTGAATCCCTCCCTCCTGCACCATCCCTGTACCCACGTGTTCAACTGCTCTCTCTCCCTATTCCCCTCCTCACTATCACGTGGCATGGGTAACAAACCAGAGATAACAACTCTGTTTGTTCTAGCCCTAAGCTTCCACCCTAACTCCCTGAATTTCTGCCTTACATCACCATCCCTTTGTTAGTGTCTAATAAAGGTGTTAGTGTCTAAAGATTTGCAGGTTGGGTGGATTGGCAATGCTAAATTGCCCCTTAGTGTCCAAAGATGTGCAGGTTAGGTGGATTGGCCATGCTAAATTGCCCCTTAGTGTCCAAAGATGTGCAGGTTAGGGGGATTGGCCATGCTAAATTGCCCCTTACTGTCCAAATATGTGTAGGTTAGGGGGATTGGTCATGCTAAATTGTCCCTTAGTGTCCAAAGCTGTGTGGGTTAGGTTGATTGGCCATGCTAAATTACCCCTTAGTGTCCAAAGATGTGTAGGTTAGGTGGATTGGCCATGCTAAATTGCCCCTTAGTGTCCAAAGCTGTGTGAGTTAGGTTGATTGGCCATGGTAAATTAACCCTTAGTGCCAGGGGGGGCTAGCAGGGTAAACATGTTGGATTATGGGGGTAGGGCCCGGGTGGGATTGTGGTCGGTGCAGACTCGATGGGCCAAATGGCCTCCTTCTGCACTGTAGGGATTCTATGGTTCTATGAAATGCCCCGATGTAGTCACCAGCTGTTGAGTTGGTGATGCTTGCTTGGTAGTTGTGGGCATTGCCCCACTGGGGTCAGGGGTCAGTTAAGTGGCTGGGGGGGGAGGCGGTTTTAAAATTTTCATCCTTTCCCCGAGTGGCCTCGCTCCGTCCCTGTCGCCGTATCGTCCTAACACCCCAGAACACTTAAAAATGTTCATCCGCCATGAATCCTTCCCCGACCTCTGCCTCCACCAATCGTGCCCGCTGGAAATGTCAACAAACGTCGGCTTGCTAACACCTGGCTGAAAAAAGGAGAAAGGTTGTCAAAGTTTTTCACCTGGTACTCTTCAGGACAGTTGCAAGAATGCCTAACTTCGAAGGGACCAACCATTCATGCTGTATGAGACAAGGGTGCTGATTTGTTGGGAGATGGGTTGAGATGTTGCCTTGGAGAAAACCGGAGCACCCCGAGGAAACCCAAGCAGACATGGGGAGAACGTGCAGACTCCGCACAGACAGTGACCCAAGCTGGGAATCGAACCCAGGTCCTGATGCAGTGAGGCAGCAGTGCTAACAACCTAAATCTCACTGGATCCAAGGTGAGGTAGCCAATTGGATATAAAATTGGCTTGATGACAGAAAACAGAGGGTGGTTGTAGAGGGTTGTTTTTCAAACTGGAGGCCTGTGACCAGCGGTGTGCCTCAGGGATCGGTGCTGGTCCAGTGTTATTTGTCATTTATATTCATGATTTGGATGAGAATATAGGAGGCATGGTTAGTAAGTTTGCAGATGACACCAAGATTGGTGGCATAGTGGACAGTGAAGAAGGTTATCGAGGATTGCAAAGGGATCTTGGTCAATTGGACCAGCGGGCTGACGAATGGCAGATGGAGATTAATGTAGATAAATGTGAGGTGATGCATTTTGATCGATCGAAACAGGGCAGGACTCACTCAGTTAATGGTAGGGCGTTGGGGAGAGTTATAGAACAAAGAGATCGAGGGGTACAGCTTCATAGCTCCTTGAAAGTGGAGTCACAGGTGGACAGAGTGGTGAAGAAGGCATTCGGCATGCTTGGTTTAATTGGTCAGAACATTGAATACAGGAGTTGGGAAGTCTGGTTGAAGTTGTACAAGACATTGGTAAGGCCACACTTGGAATACTGTGTGCAGTTCTGGTCACCCTATTATAGAAAGAATATTATTAAACTAGAAAAAGTACAGAAATAGTTTACTTTGATGCTACTGGGACTTGAATGTTTGAGAGGCTGGCTAGACTGGGACTTTTTTCTCTGGAGCGTAGGAGGCTTAGGGGTGATCTTGGAGAGGTCTATAAAATAATGAGGGACATAGATAAGTAGATAGTCAACATCTTTTCCCAAAGGTAGGGGAGTCTAAAACTAGAGGGCATAGGTTTAAGGTGAGAGGGGAGAGATACAAAAGGGTCCAGAGGGGCAATTCTTTTCACACAGAGGGTGGTGAGTATCTGGAACGAGCTGCCAGAGGTAGTAGTAGAGGCGGGTACAATTTTGTCTTTTAAAAAGCATTTAGACAGTTACATGGGTAAGATGGGTATAGAGGGATATGGGCCAAACGCGGGCAATTGGAAATAGCTTGGTGGTTAAAAACTGGGCGGCATGGAAAAGCTGGGCCGAAGGGCCTGTTTCCATGCTATAAACCTCAATGACTCTCTGATATATAAGAACTAGGAACAGGAGTGGGCCATCTGGCCCCTCGAGCCTGCTCCGCCATTCAATAAGATCATGGCTGATCTTTTTGTGGACTCAGCTCCACTTACCCGCCCGCTCACCATAACCCTTAATTCCTTTACTGTTCAAAAATTTATCTATCCTTGCCTTAAAAACATTCAATGAGGTAGCCTCACTGGGCAGGGAATTCCACAGATTCACAACCCTTTGTGTGAAGAAGTTCCTCCTCAACTCAGTCCTAAATCTGCTTCCCCTTATTTTGAGGCCATGCCCCCGAGTTCTAGTTTCACCCGCCAGTGTAAACAACTTCCCTGCTTCTATCTTATCTATTCCCTTCACAATCTTATTTGTTTCTGTAAGATCTCCCCTCATTCTTCTGAACTCCAATGAGTATAGCCCCAGTCTACTCAGTCTCTCCTCATAAGCCAACCCTCTCAACTCCGGAATCAACCTCGTGAATCTCCTCTGCACCCCCTCCAGTGCCAGTACATCCTTTCTCAAGTCGGGAGACCAAAACAGTACACAGTCCTGCATCAGAATCCTTTGATATTATTAACAAGCTGTTTCTGGAACCCCTCCGAGTGAAATGAGTAATGACTTCCAGAATAACCCTTCTCGGGACTCTCCGTGACAGAGACAGGACTCTGAAAGCGGGGAAAAACGTTTCAGGATGTCTCAGTTTTTAAAAGTTTCCTCCCACACACTCAAGCAGCAAGTCAAACCGCAACCATTATTCTTCTTCTCTCTGGCCCGTGACTCTACCACGGGTAGGGTAAGGTTCCCCACTTACCCCCAGTCAGAACAGGGGGTGAATCCACTGCTACCTGTTGCCCCCCCCCCCCCCCCCGCTGCCCATCATCAATGAACTGAGCCACAGTTCATGTGAGCTACAGTGAGAACCCCCCGTCACAAAGGAGTCCAAGTTGCGATAGCGACATTTCCATGCATGTTGTAACCTGGAACTATGGATAGATTCGAGGCTTCAACTAGTAACTTGTTGGCTCCAACTTGAGACCCGAACTAAAGGCTCCAACTAGTAACATAGAAAGCCATAGAACAAAGAACAAAGAACAATGCAGCACAGGAACAGGCCCTTCGGCCCTCCAAGCCCGTGCCGCTCCCTGGTCCAAACTAGACCATTCTTTTGTATCCCTCCATTCCCACTCCGTTCATGTGGCTATCTAGATAAGTCTTAAACGTTCCCAGTGTGTCTACCTGCACCACCTTGCCCGGCAGCGCATTCCAGGCCCCCACCACCCTCTGTGTAAAATATGTCCTTCTGATATCTGTGTTAAACCTCCCCCCCTTCACCTTGAACCTATGACCCCTCGTGAACGTCACCACCGACCTGGGGAAAAGCTTCCCACCATTCACCCTATCTATGCCTTTCATAATTTTATACACCTCTATTAAGTCTCCCCTCATCCTCCGTCTTTCCAGGGAGAACAACCCCAGTTTACCCAATCTCTCCTCATAACTAAGCCCTTCCATACCAGGCAACATCCTGGTAAACCTCCTCTGTACTCTCTCCAAAGCCTCCACGTCCTTCTGGTAGTGTGGCGACCAGAACTGGACGCAGTATTCCAAATGCGGCCAAACCAACGTTCTATACATCTGCAACATCAGACCCCAACTTTTATACTCTATGCCCCGTCCTATAAAGGCAAGCATGCCATATGCCTTCTTCACCACCTTCTCCACCTGTGACGTCACCTTCAAGGATCTGTGGACTTGCACACCCAGGTCCCTCTGCGTATCTACACCCTTTATGGTTCTGCCATTTATCATATAGCTCCTCCCTACATTATTTCTACCAAAATGCATCACTTCGCATTTATCAGGATTGAACTCCATCTGCCATTTCTTTGCCCAAATTTCCAGCCTATCTATATCCTTCTGTAGCTTCTGACAATGCTCCTCACTATCTGCAAGTCCTGCCAATTTTGTGTCGTCCGCAAACTTACTGATCACCCCAGTTACACCTTCTTCCAGATCGTTTATATAAATCACAAACAGCAGAGGTCCCAATACAGAGCCCTGCGGAACACCACTAGTCACAGGCATCCAGCCGGAAAAAGACCCTTCCACTACCACCCTCTGTCTTCTGTGACCAAGCCAGTTCTCCACCCATCTAGCCACCTCCCCCTTTATCCCATGAGATCCAACCTTTTTCACCAGCCTACCATGAGGGACTTTGTCAAACGCTTTACTAAAGTCCATATAGACGACATCCACGGCCCTTCCCTCGTCAACCATTCTAGTCACTTCTTCAAAAAACTCCACCAGGTTAGTGAGGCATGACCTCCCTCTCACAAAACCATGCTGACTATCGTTAATGAGTTTATTCCTTTCTAAATGCGCATACATCCTATCTCTAAGAATCTTCTCCAACAATTTCCCCACCACGGACGTCAAGCTCACCGGCCTATAATTACCCGGATTATCCTTCTTACTCTTCTTAAATAACGAGACCTCATTAGCTATCCTCCAATCTTCTGGGACCTCACCTGTGTCCAGTGACGAGACAAAGATTTGCGTCAGAGGCCCAGCGATTTCATCTCTCGTCTCCCTGAGCAGCCTTGAATCGATTCCATCAGGCCCTGGGGATTTGTCAGTCTTTATATTCTCTCACAAACCTAACACTTCCTCCCTTGTCATGGAGATTTTCTCCAACGGTTCAACACTCCCCTCCGAGACACTCCCAGTCAACACATCCCTCTCCTTTGTGAATACCGACGCAAAGTATTCATTTAGGATCTCCCCTACTTCTTTGGCCTCCAAGCATAATTCCCCACTTTTGTCCCTGAGAGGTCCGATTTTTTCCCTGACAACCCTTTTGTTCCTAACATATGAATAAAATGCCTTGGGATTCTCCTTAATCCTGTCTGCCAAGGACATTTCGTGGCCCCTTTTTGCCCTTCTAATTCCCCGTTTGAGTTCTTTCCTACTTTCTTTGTACTCCTCCAGAGCTCCCTCCGTTTTTAGCTGCCTGGACCTAACATACGCCTCTCTTTTCTTTTTGACCAGTCCCTCAATTTCCCTGGTTATCCACGGTTCTCGAATCCTACCCTTCCTATCCTTCTTTTTTACAGGCACATGCCTGTCCTGTAGCCCTAACAACTGTTCCTTAAAAGACATGCCAGATGTGGATTTACCCTCAAACAGCTCTCCCAATCAAGAGCTGCCAATTTCTGCCTAATCCCACTAAAGTTAGCCTTCCCCCAATCCAACACCTTACCCTTGGGACACCACTCATCCTTTTCCATCACTATCCTAAAGCTAACAGAATTGTGGTCACTATTTGCCACATGTTCCCCGACCGAAACTTTGAAGACCTGACCGGGCTCATTCCCCAGTATTAGGTCCAGTATAGCCCCCTCTCTAGTCGGGCTATCTACATATTGTTCCAAAGAACCCTCCTGTACGCATTTTACAAATTCCCCCCTATTCAGAGTCCCAGCTCTCAGCGATTTCCAGTCTATTCCAGGGAAATTGAAGTCTCCCACTACAACAACCCTATTTTTCCTGCACCTATCCAGTATCTCCTGACATATCCATTCTTCCACTTCCCTTGGGCTGTTGGGGGGCCTGTAGTATACCCCCAACATAGTGACTGTGCCTTTCCTGTTTCTAAGCTCTACCCAGAGTGACTCGTTACACGACCCCTCTGAATTGTCCTCCCTCTGCACCGCTGTAATATGCTCTCCAACTAATACTGCTACTCCCCCACCTCTTTTGGCCCCTCCTCTGTCTCGCCTAAAACACTTGTACCCCGGAATATTCAGCTGCCAGTCCTGTCCCTCTTTCAACCAAGTCTCTGTCACCGCAACCACATCCAAATTCCTCGTGAGCATTAAGGCCCTAAGTTCGTCTGTCTTACCTGCTACGCTCCTTGCATTGAAGTATAAGCACTCCAGACCTCCAGGCCCAGTGAGGTCATCCTCCCCCAAAGTGCTCTTCTTCTTTGCCAGCCTTGTCCCAGTCCAAAGTTCGTCCCCAGCCTCTACACTTGTAGACCTAATATTTTGATTCCCAACCCCCTGCCATACTAGTTTAAACTAGTAAGTCACCTGATGAAGGAGCAGAGCTCCGAAAGCTCGTGCTACCAAATAAACCTGTTGGACTTTAACTTGGTGTTGTGAGACTTCTTACAGGAACATTGGAGGCAGTCGAAAGGGGGTTCACCAGGCTAATTCCTGGAAGGGTTGTCCTCATGTTATCCTATCCAGAGGGGCTAAATAGTCTGGGTCTGTCTTCCTTGGAGTTTAGAAGAGTGAGGGGTGACCTTATTCAAACATATAAGATCCTGAGGGAGGTTTGAGAGACGAGATGGTGAGATGACTGGTGAGAGAATCTCGGACAAGAGGACATTACTACAAGGTATCAGTTAAAACTGAGGCTCATAGGAATTTCTTCTCTCAGAGGGTGGAGAATATCTGGAATTCTCTGCCCCAAAGGGTGCTGGAGACTGGATCATAGAATCCCGACAGTGCAGAAGGAGGCCATTCGGCCCATCGAGCCTGCACCGACCACAATCCCACCCAGGCCTTTTCCCCGTAACCCCAGGTATTTACCCTGCTAATCTCCCTTGAACTAATGGACAATTTAGCATGGCCAGTCCACCTAACCTGCACATCTTTGGACACTAAGGGGCAATGTAGCATGGCCAATCCACCTAACCTACACATCTTTGGACGCTAAGGGGCAATTTAGCATGGCCAATCCACCTAACCTACACATCTTTGGACGCTAAGGGGCAATTTAGCATGGCCAATCCACCTAACCTACACATCTTTGGACACTAAGGGACAATTTAGCATGGCCAATCTACCTAACCTGCACATCTTTGACACTAAGGGCCAATTTAGCATGGCCAATCCACCTAACCAACACATTTTTGGACACTAAGGGGCAATTTAGCATGGCCAATCCACCTAATCTGCACATCTTTGGACACTAAGGGGCAATTTAGCATGGCCAATCCACCTAACCTGCACATCTTTGGACACTAAGAGGCAATTTAGCATGGCCAATTCATCTAATTTGTACATCTTTGGACACTAAGGGGCAAGTTAGCATGGTCAATCCACCTAACCTGCACATTCTTGGACACTAAGGGGCAATTTAGCATGGCCAATTCACCTGATCTATACATCTTTGGACACTAAGGGGCAATTTAGCATGGCCAATCCACCTAACCTGCACATCTTTGGACACTAAGGGGCAATTTAGCATGGCCAATCCACCTAACCTGTACATCTTTGGACACTAAGGGGCAGTTTAGCATGGCCAATCCACCTAACCTGTACATCTTTGGACACTAAGGGGCAGTTTAGCATGGCCAATCCACCTAACCTGCACACCTTTGGACTGTGGGAGGAAACCGGAGCACCCGGAGGAAACCCACGCAGACACGGGGAGAACGTGCAAACTCCACACAGACAGTGACCCAAGCCAGGAATCGAACCTGGGTCCCTGGCGCTGGGCGGCAGTGATGCTAACCACTGTGCCACCGTGCCATCCTTAGAAGTATTTAAAGTGGAGGTGGATAAATGTCTGATCGACCGAGGAATGGAGGGCTCCGGGGAAATGGCAGAGAAAAGGAACCAGGCCGGAATAAATCAGCCTTGGTCATGTTGAATGGCGGGACAGGCTTGGAGAGGCTTGTCACGCCTGGTGGCCTATTCCTGATGCTACTTCATCCTGTGGCTGACCAGGAGTCTCTCCCGCTCTCACCACCAGCCATTGCCGTGTTTGGAAGGTTGAAATTCTGTTTGGCTAAGTTACGGACGCACCTTCCTCGGCCGTCAAGGCTTGGGGTGGGATTCGAACCCGGAGTGGCTGGGCTCAGAGACAGGGATGCTAACCCTCTGCCCCACAAGAACCTCCTCATCTGTCACTGAAACTCCTTCAAGGAAGCCTCCAGCCAATACACGGGCTCATTAACCTGCTTGTTCACAAATGATACGAAGCCTTCGACATAAATCATAGGCTGGTCACGAACAGGAAGCTCTGAAACAAGTAATGACTTCAAGAATAATTAGGTCCTTCAAGGGACTCTCCAAGAGGGGCTCAGGAAGTCGCAAGGGGGGGGAACATTTCACACCATCTCAATTTCTATATTAGGAAAGACGCCTGAGCAATGGTGAGTCACTTCGTGTTTCCAAATGTGAGATTCAGGGTGGAAGTGAGATTATGTTGCAATGTGATTGGGGAACCGCGGTGAAGTGTCTCAACTGTGTGGGCATCACTGGCTGGGCCAGCGTTTATTGCCCATCCCTAATTGCCCCTTGAGAAGGCGGTGGGTGAGACCCCTTCTTGAACCCCATGTGGTGTAGGCACACCCTCTTAGGGAGGGACTTCCAGGATTTTGACCCCCAAGGCTGGACTCTGGGGTAGTGCCGGCTGACTGGAAAACAGCTACTGTTACACCGCTGTTTAAAAGAGGAAGTAGACAAAAGGCGGGTAACTACAGGCCGGTTAGCTTAACGTCCGTAGTTGGGAAGATGCGAGAGTCCATTATTAAAGAGGAAATAACAGAGCACCTGAATAAGAATGGTTCGATCAAGCAGACGCAGCATGGATTCATGAAGGGAAAGTCGTGTTTGACGAATCTACTGGACTTTTATGAAGATGTCACTAGTGCGGTTGACAGAGGGGAACCGGTGGATGTGGTGTTTTTAGATTTCCAGAAGGCGTTCGATAAGGTGCCTCACAAAAGGTTGCTGCAGAAGATTGGGGTACACGGAGTTAGGGGTAAGGTGTTGGCGTGGATTGGGGATTGGCTATCTAACAGGAAGCTGAGAGTTGGGATAAATGGGTGCTTTTCTGGTTGGCAGTTGGTGACCAGTGGCGTGCCGCAGGGATCGGTGCTGGGGCCTCAATTGTTTACCATTTACAAAGATGATCTGGAGGAGGGGACTGAATGTAGGGTATTCAAGTTTGCTGATGACACGAAGGTGAGTGGGAAAGCGAATTGCGTGGAGGACGCGGAAAGTCTGCAGAGAGATTTGGATAGGCTGAGCGAGTGGGCGAGGATCTGGCAGATGGAATATAACGTTAGCAAATGTGAGGTTATCCACTTTGGAAGAAATAATAGTAAATTGGAATCTTATTTAAATGGAGAAAAATTACATCGTGCGACTGTGCAGAGGGACCTGGGGGTCCTTGTGCACGAATCGCAAAAACTCAGTCTGCAGGTGCAGCAGGTGATCAAGAAGGCGAATGGGATGTTGGCCTTTATCGCGAGAGGGATGGAGTATAAAAGCAGGGAGGTCTTGCAACTGTACAAGGCACTGGTGAGGCCGCAACTGGAGTACTGTGTGCAGTTTTGGTCCCCTTATTTGCGAAAGGATATATTGGCCTTGGAGGGAGTGCAGAGAAGGTTCACCAGGGTGATACCGGAGATGAGGGGTGTAGCTTATGAGGAGAGATTAAACAGATTGGGTCTGTACTCGTTGGAGTTTAGAAGGGTGAGGGGGGATCTTATAGAGACATATAAGATAATGAAGGGGCTGGATAGGGTAGAGGTGGAGAGATTCTTTCCACTTAGAAGGGAAACCAGAACTAGAGGGCACAGCCTCAAAATAAGGGGGGGCCGGTTCAGAACAGAGTTGAGGGGGAACTTCTTCTCTCAGAGGGTAGTGAATCTCTGGAATTCTCTGCCCATTGAAGTGGTGGAGGCTTCCTCGTTGAATATGTTTAAATCACGGGTAGATAGTTTTCTGATCGATAAGGGAATTAGGGGATATGGGGAGCAGGCGGGTAAGTGGAACTGATTCGCTTCAGATCTTGTTGAATGGCGGGGCAGGCTCGAAGGGCCAGATGGCCTACTCCTGCTCCTATTTCTTATGTTCTTATATAAGGCTGCAAGAAACTACAAAAGGGTCGTGAATTTCGCCTAATCCATCATGCAAACCAGCCTCCCATCCATTGGCTCTGTCTACACTTCCCGCTACCTCGGGAAAAGCAGCCAGCATAATCAAGGACCCCCACGCACCCCGGACATTCTCTCTTCCACCTTCTTCCGTCGGGAAAAAGATACAAAAGTCTGAGGTCACGTACCAACCGACTCAAGAACAGCTTCTTCCCTGCTGCCATCAGACTTTTGAATGGACCTACCTTGCATTAAGTTGATCTTTCTCTACACCCTAACTGTGACTGTAACACTACATTCTGCACCCTCTCCTTTCTTTCTCTATGAACAGTATGCTTTGTCTGTATAGCGCGCAAGAAACAATAGCTTTCACTGTATACTAATACAATTGTTGGGACATCTTATTGAAGTTGTATAAGACATTGGTAAGGCCACACATGGAATACTGTGTGCAGTTCTGGTCACCCTATTATAGAAAGGATATTATTAAACCAGAAAGAGTGCAGAAAAGATTTACTGGGATGCTACCGGGACTTGATGGTTTGAGTTATAAGGAGAGGCTGGATAGACTGGGACTTTTTTCCCTGGAGTGTAGGAGGCTGAAGGGTGACCTTATAGAGGTCTATAAAATAATGAGGGGCACAGATCAGCGAGATAATCAATATCTTTTCCCAAAGGTAGGGGAGTCTAAAACTAGAGGACATAAGTTTAAGGTGAGAGGGGAGAGATACAAAAGGGTCCAGAGGGGCAATTTTTTCACACAGAGGGTGGTGAGTGTCTGGAACGAGCTGCCAGAGGTAGTAGTAGAGGCGGGTACAATTTTGTCTTTTAAAAAGCATTTAGACAGTTACATGGGTACGATGGGTATAGAGGGATATGGGCCAAATGTGGGCAATTGGGATTAGCTGAGGGGTTGAAAAAAAGGGCGGTATGGACAAGTTGGGCCGAAGGGCCTGTTTCCATGCTGTAAACCTCTATGACTCTATGACAATAATAAATCAAATCAAAGGAACAGCTGATAGAGTTCCAAGTCAGGATGGTGAGTGGCTCGGAGGGGAACTTGCACGTCGTGGTGTTCCCCATGTATCTGCTGCTCATTGTCCCTCTAGTTGGTGGAGGTGGTGGGTTTGGAAGGTGCTGCCTAAGGAGCCTTGGTGAGTCGCTGCGGTGCATCTTGTAGACGGTACACAGGCTGCCGCTGTGCGTGGGTGGTGGAGGGAGTGAGTGTTTGTGGATGGGGGGCCAATCAAACGGGGCTGCTTTGTCCTGGATGGTGTTGAGCTTCTTGAGTGTTGTTGGAGCCGCACCATCCCGGCAAGTGGGGAGTATTCCATCACACTCCTGACTTGTGTCCTTGTAGATGGCGGACAGGGGGAGTCAGGAGGTGAGTTACTCGCCGCAGGATTCCCAGCCTCTGACCTGCTCTGGGAGCCACTGTGTTTATGTGGCTGGGTCCAGTTGAGTTTCGGGTCAATGGGAGCCCCCAGGATGTTGACAGTGGGGGATTCAGTGATGGTTACACCATTGAATGTCAAGGGGCGGTGGTTGGAGTGTCTCTGATTGGTGATGGTCATTGCCTGGCATTTGTGTGGCGTGAATGTTACTTGTCACTTGTCACCCCCAGCCTGGATATTGCCCAGATCTTTCTGCATTGGGACACGGGCTGCTTCAGTATCTGAGGAGTCGCGAATGGTACTGGACATTGTACAATCATCGGGTAACATCCCCACGTCTGACCTTATCATAGAATCCCTGCAGTGCAGAAGCAGGCCATTCATCCCATCGAGTCTATACCAACAACAATCCCACCCAGGCCCTATCTATGTAACCCCATGTATTTACCCTGCTAATCCCACTGACATAAAGGGGCAATTTAGCACAGCCAATCCACCTAACCCGCATATCTTTGGACACTAAGGGGCAATTTAGCATGGCCAATCCACCTAACCTACACATCTCTGTACACTAAGGGGCAATTTAGCATGGCCAATCCACCTAACCTACACATCTCTGTACACTAAGGGGCAATTTAACATGGCCAATCCACCTAACCTACACACCTCTGTACACTAAGGGGCAATTTAGCACGGCCAATCCACCTAACCCGTACATCTTTGGATACTAAGGGGCAATTTAGCATGGCCAATCCACTCAACCCACACATCTTTGGATACTAAGGGGCAATTTAGCACGGCCAATCCACTCAACCCACACATCTTTGGATACTAAGGGGCAATTTAGCATGGCCAATCCACCTAACCTGCACATCTTTGGACACTAAGGGGCAATTTAGCACGGCCAATCCCCCTAACCTGCTCATCTTTGGACACTAAGGGGCAATTTAGCATGGCCAATCCCCCTAACCTGCACATCTTTGGACCCTAAGGGGCAAGTTAGCATGGCCAATCCACCTAACCTGCACATCTTTGGACACTAAGGGGCAATTTAGCACGGCCAATCCCCCTAACCTGCACATCTTTGGACCCTAAGGGGCAACTTAGCATGGCCAATCCACCTAACCTCCTCATCTTTGAACACGAAGAGGCAATTTAGCACGGCCAATCCCCCTAACCTGCTCATCTTTGGACACTAAGGGGCAATTTAGCATGGCCAATCCCCCTAACCTGCTCATCTTTGAACACGAAGAGGCAATTTAGCACGGCCAATCCCCCTAACCTGCTCATCTTTGGACACTAAGGGGCAATTTAGCACGGCCAATCCCCCTAACCTGCTCATCTTTGGACACTAAGGGGCAATTTAGCACGGCCAATCCCCCTAACCTGCTCATCTTTGGACACTGAGAGGCAATTTAGCACGGCCAATCCCCCTAACCTGCTCATCTTTGGACACTGAGAGGCAATTTAGCACGGCCAATCCCCCTAACCTACACATCTTTGGACACTAAGGGGCAATTTAGCACGGCCAATCCACCTAACCTGCACATCTTTGGACACTGAGAGGCAATTTAGCATGGCCAATCCCCCTAACCTGCACATCTGTGGGAGGAAGTCAGAGCACCCGGAGGAAACCAGCTCAGACATGAGGGAAGACTGCGATGGGATATGATGGAAGGAAGGTAATTGATGAAGTGGCGGAAGATGGTTGGGCCTCGGATGTTAACGCTGACGGACTCCTGCAGTGATGTCCTGGAGCTGAGGTGACCGACCTCCAACCAAGTTCCAAGTGCTCACCGAACAGTTAGATCGGTTCGAAGTCTGCGCCAATTAGCACGGTGATAGGGCCACACAGCACGATGGAGGTTATTCTCAACGTGAAGGCGGGACTTTGTCTCCAACGACTGTGCGGTGGTCACTCTTAACGAATAACAATACTTTTCACTGTATCCCAATAATAAATCAAATCCTTCTCCCCTCTGTACTCTATGAACGGTATGCTTTGTCTGTATAGCGCGCAAGAAACAATACTTTTCACTGTATCCCAATACATGTGACAATAATAAATCAAATCAAATGTTAAGCTGTTGCTTGTCTGGTCTGAGAGACAGCTCTCCCAATTTTAGGCCAATGCAGTTTGGGCTTTGTCGGGTGGACAGGGCTCGGGTGGAACGGTCGACCAAGCCAGTTCTATTCTGACGCTGTTTCAGCTTGAAGCAGTTGATCAGAAACTAGCCGCACAAATCAAAAGGTGCAGGGATACTGAATCAGACAATGACGAATTGCAAAGGAAAAGTGAAATATTGAAATTTAATGTGGTGGGAACCAGCACCCCGGGGATATTGACAGAACTTGCAATTCCACATTCTGTTCAAATTAACAGAGATTGCTTTCACTTGGTGACGGGGTTTAATATACAACTCTGGGCTGATTAGAATGTACACTGGGTTGATGAGAATGTACATGATACTGACTAGAATGTACATGGTGCTGATTAGAATGTACACTGGGCTGATTAGAATGTACACGGGGCTGATTAGAATGTACACTGGGCTGATTAGAATGTACGCGGTGCTGATTAGAGTGTACACGGTGCTGATTAGAGTGTACACGGTGCTGATTAGAATGTACACGGGGCTGCTTAGAATGTACACGGGGCTGATTAGAATGTACGCGGTGCTGATTAGAGTGTACACGGTGCTGATTAGAGTGTACACGGTGCTGATTAGAATGTACACTGGGTTGATTAGAATGTACGCGGTGCTGATTAGAGTGTACACGGTGCTGATTAGAGTGTACACGGTGCTGATTAGAGTGTACGCGGTGCTGATTAGAGTGTACACTGGGCTGATTAGAATGTACGCGGTGCTGATTAGAGTGTACACTGGGCTGATTAGAATGTACGCGGTGCTGATTAGAGTGTACACGGTGCTGATTAGAGTGTACACGGTGCTGATTAGAGTGTACACGGTGCTGATTAGAATGTACACGGTGCTGATTAGAGTGTACACGGTGCTGAATAGAATGTACACGATACTGATTAGAGCGTACACGGTGCGGAATAGAATGTACACGGTGCTGATTAGAATGTACACGGTGCAGAATAGAATGTACACGGTGCTGAATAGAATGTACACGGTGCTGATTAGAGTGTACACAGTGCTGATTAGAATGTACACTGGGCTGATTAGAATGTACACGGTGCTGAATAGAATGTACACAGTGCTGATTAGAATGTACACGCTGCTGATTAGAGTGTACACGGTGCTGATTAGAGTGTACACGGTGCTGATTAGAGTGTACACGGTGCTGATTAGAATGTACACGGTGCTGATTAGAGTGTACACGGTGCTGAATAGAATGTGCACAGTGCTGAATAGAATGTACATGCTGCTGATTAGAGTGTACACGGTGCTGATTAGAGTGTACATGGTGCTGATTAGAATGTACACGGTGCTGATTAGAATGTACACTGGGCTGATTAGAATGTACACGGTGCTGATTAGAATGTACACTGGGCTGATTAGAATGTACACGGTGCTGATTAGAATGTACACTGTGCTGATTAGAATGTACACGGTGCTGATTAGAGTGTATACGGTGCTGATTAGAATGTACACGGTGCTGATTAGAATGTACACGGTGCTGAATAGAATGTACACGGTGCTGATTAGAATGTACACTGTGCTGATTAGAATGTACACGGTGCTGATTAGAATGTACACGGTGCTGATTAGAATGTACCCTGGGCTGATTAGAATGTACACGGTGCTGATTAGAATGTACACGGTGCTGATTAGAATGTACACGGTGCTGAATAGAATGTACACGGTGCTGATTAGAATGTACACGGTGCTGAATAGAATGTACACGGTGCTGATTAGAATGTACACGGTGCTGAATAGAATGTACACAGTGCTGATTAGAATGTACACTGGGCTGATTAGAATGTACACGGTGCTGATTAGAATGTACACAGTGCTGATTTGAGTGTACACGGTGCTGAATAGAATGTACACGGTGCTGATTAGAATGTACACGGTGCTGATTAGAATGTACACTGGGCTGATTAGAATGTACACGGTGCTGAATAGAATGTACACAGTGCTGATTGGAGTGTACACGGTGCTGAATAGAATGTACACGGTGCTGATTAGAATGTACACGGTGCTGATTAGAATGTACACGGTGCTGATTAGAATGTACACGGTGCTGAATAGAATGTACACAGTGCTGATTAGAATGTACACTGGGCTGATTAGAATGTACACGGTGCTGAATAGAATGTACACAGTGCTGATTAGAGTGCACACGGTACTGATTAGAGTGTACACGGTGCTGATTAGAGTGTACACGGTGCTGATTAGAATGTACACGGTGCTGATTAGAGTGTACACGGTGCTGATTAGAATGTACACGGTGCTGATTAGAGTGTACACGGTGCTGATTAGAATGTACACGGTGCTGATTAGAGTGTACACGGTGCTGATTAGAATGTACACGGTGCTGATTAGAGTGTACACGGTGCTGATTAGAATGTACACGGTGCTGATTAGAGTGTACACGGTGCTGATTAGAATGTACACTGGGCTGATTAGAATGTACACGGTACTGATTAGAGTGTACACGGTGCTGATTAGAATGTACACGGTGCTGATTAGAGTGTACACGGTGCTGATTAGAATGTACACGGTGCTGATTAGAGTGTACACGGTGCTGATTAGAATGTACACGGTGCTGAATAGAATGTACACAGTGCTGATTAGAATGTACACTGGGCTGATTAGAATGTACACGGTACTGATTAGAGTGTACACGGTGCTGATTAGAGTGTACACGGTGCTGATTAGAGTGTACACGGTGCTGATTAGAATGTACACGGTGCTGATTAGAATGTACACAGTGCTGATTAGAGTGTATACGGTGCTGATTAGAATGTACACTGGGCTGATTAGAATGTACACGGTGCTGAATAGAATGTACACAGTGCTGATTAGAATGTACACTGGGCTGATTAGAATGTACACGGTACTGATTAGAGTGTACACGGTGCTGATTAGAGTGTACACGGTGCTGATTAGAATGTACACGGTGCTGATTAGAATGTACACGGTGCTGATTAGAGTGTATACGGTGCTGATTAGAATGTACACTGGGCTGATTAGAATGTACACGGTGCTGAATAGAATGTACACAGTGCTGATTAGAATGTACACTGGGCTGATTAGAATGTACACGGTGCTGATTAGAATGTACACTGGGCTGATTAGAATGTACACGGTGCTGATTAGAATGTACACGGTGCTGATTAGAATGTACACGGTGCTGATTAGAATGTACACTGGGCTGATTAGAATGTACACTGGGCTGATTAGAATGTACACTGGGCTGATTAGAATGTACACGGTGCTGAATAGAATGTACACGGTGCTGATTAGAATGTACACGGTGCTGATTAGAATGTACACGGTGCTGATTAGAGTGTACACGGTGCTGATTAGAATGTACACTGGGCTTATTAGAATGTACACGGAGCTGAATAGAATGTACACGGTGCTGATTAGAATGTACACGGTGCTGAATAGAATGTACACGGTGCTGATTAGAGTGTACACGGTGCTGATTAGAATGTACACTGGGCTGATTAGAATGTGCACTGGGCTGATTAGAGTGTACACGGTGCTGATTAGAGTGTACACGGTGCTGATTAGAGTGTGCACAGTGCTGATTAGAGTGTACACGATGCTGATTAGAGTGTACACGGTGCTGAATAGAATGTACACGGTGCTGATTAGAGTGTACACGGTGCTGAATAGAATGTACACGGTGCTGATTAGAGTGTACACGGTGCTGAATAGAATGTACACGGTGCTGATTAGAGTGTACATGGTGCTGAATAGAATGTACACTGGGCTGATTAGAGTGTACACGGTGCTGAATAGAATGTACACGGTGCTGATTAGAGTGTACACGGTGCTGAATAGAATGTACACGGTGCTGATTAGAGTGTACACGGTGCTGAATAGAATGTACACGGTGCTGATTAGAGTGTACACGGTGCTGAATAGAATATACACGGTGCTGATTAGAGTGTACACGGTGCTGATTAGAGTGTGCACGGTGCTGAATAGAATGTACACGGTGCTGATTGGAATGTACACGGTGCTGAATAGAATGTACACGGTGCTGATTAGAGTGTACACGGTGCTAATTAGAATGTACACTGGGCTGATTAGAGTGTACACGGTGCTGATTAGAGTGTACACAGTGCTGATTAGAGTGTGCACAGTGCTGATTAGAGTGTACACTGGGCTGATTAGAGTGTACACGGTGCTGAATAGAATGTACCCGGTGCTGATTAGAGTGTACACGGTGCTGAATAGAATGTACACGGTGCTGATTAGAGTGTACACGGTGCTGAATAGAATATACACGGTGCTGATTAGAATGTACACGGTGCTGATTAGAGTGTACACGGTGCTGAATAGAATGTACACTGGGCTGATTAGAGTGTACACGGTGCTGAATAGAATGTACACGGTGCTGATTATAGTGTACACGGTGCTGAATAGAATGTACACGGTGCTGATTAGAGCGTACACGGTGCAGAATAGAATGTACACTGGGCTGATTAGAGTGTACACGGTGCTGATTAGAATGTACACGGTGCTGATTAGAATGTATACGGTGCTGATTAGAATGTACACGGTGCTGAATAGAATGTACACGGTGCTGATTAGAGTGTACACGGTGCCGAATAGAATGTACACTGGGCTGATTAGAGTGTACACGGTGCTGATTAGAGTGTACACGGTGCTGAATAGAATGTACACGGTGCTGATTAGAGTGTACACGGTGCTGAATAGAATGTACACGGTGCTGATTAGAATGTACACTGGGCTGATTAGAGTGTACATGGTGCTGATTGGAATGTACACAGTGCTGATTAGAATGTACACGGTGCTGATTAGAATGTACACGGTGCTGAATAGAGTGTACACGGTGCTGATTAGAATGTACACTGGGCTGATTAGAATGTACACGGTGCTGATTGGAGTGTACACGGTGCTGATTAGAATGTACACTGGGCTGATTAGAATGTACACGGTGCTGATTGGAGTGTACACGGTGCTAATTAGAGTGTACACTGGGCTGATTAGAATGCACACAGTGCTGATTAGTATGTACACGGTGCTGATTAGAATGTACACAGTGCTGATTAGAGTGTACACAGTGCTGATTAGAGTGTACACGGTGCTGATTAGAGTGTGCACGGTGCTGATTAGAGTGTACATGGTGCTGATTAGAGTGTACACGGTGCTGAATAGAATGTACACGGTGCTGATTAGAATGTACACTGGGCTGATTAGAATGTACACGGTGCTGATTAGAGTGTGCACAGTGCTGATTAGAGTGTACACTGGGCTGATTAGAATGTACACGGCTGATTAGAATGTACACGGTGCTGATTAGAGTGTACACCGTGCTAATTAGAGTGTACACTGGGCTGATTAGAATGTACACGGTGCTGATTAGAATGTACACTGGGCTGATTAGAATGTACACGGTGCTGAATAGAATGTACACGGTGCTGAATAGAATGTACACGGTGCTGATTAGAATGTACACTGGGCTGATTAGAATGTACACGGTGCTGATTAGAGTGTGCACAGTGCTGATTAGAGTGTACACGGTGCTGATTAGAATGTACACGGTGCTGATTAGAGTGTACACGGTGCTGATTAGAATGTACACGGTGCTGAATAGAATGTACACAGTGCTGATTAGAATGTACACTGGGCTGATTAGAATGTACACGGTACTGATTAGAGTGTACACGGTGCTGATTAGAGTGTACACGGTGCTGATTAGAGTGTACACGGTGCTGATTAGAATGTACACGGTGCTGATTAGAATGTACACAGTGCTGATTAGAGTGTATACGGTGCTGATTAGAATGTACACTGGGCTGATTAGAATGTACACGGTGCTGAATAGAATGTACACAGTGCTGATTAGAATGTACACTGGGCTGATTAGAATGTACACGGTACTGATTAGAGTGTACACGGTGCTGATTAGAGTGTACACGGTGCTGATTAGAATGTACACGGTGCTGATTAGAATGTACACGGTGCTGATTAGAGTGTATACGGTGCTGATTAGAATGTACACTGGGCTGATTAGAATGTACACGGTGCTGAATAGAATGTACACAGTGCTGATTAGAATGTACACTGGGCTGATTAGAATGTACACGGTGCTGATTAGAATGTACACTGGGCTGATTAGAATGTACACGGTGCTGATTAGAATGTACACGGTGCTGATTAGAATGTACACGGTGCTGATTAGAATGTACACTGGGCTGATTAGAATGTACACTGGGCTGATTAGAATGTACACTGGGCTGATTAGAATGTACACGGTGCTGAATAGAATGTACACGGTGCTGATTAGAATGTACACGGTGCTGATTAGAATGTACACGGTGCTGATTAGAGTGTACACGGTGCTGATTAGAATGTACACTGGGCTTATTAGAATGTACACGGAGCTGAATAGAATGTACACGGTGCTGATTAGAATGTACACGGTGCTGAATAGAATGTACACGGTGCTGATTAGAGTGTACACGGTGCTGATTAGAATGTACACTGGGCTGATTAGAATGTGCACTGGGCTGATTAGAGTGTACACGGTGCTGATTAGAGTGTACACGGTGCTGATTAGAGTGTGCACAGTGCTGATTAGAGTGTACACGATGCTGATTAGAGTGTACACGGTGCTGAATAGAATGTACACGGTGCTGATTAGAGTGTACACGGTGCTGAATAGAATGTACACGGTGCTGATTAGAGTGTACACGGTGCTGAATAGAATGTACACGGTGCTGATTAGAGTGTACATGGTGCTGAATAGAATGTACACTGGGCTGATTAGAGTGTACACGGTGCTGAATAGAATGTACACGGTGCTGATTAGAGTGTACACGGTGCTGAATAGAATGTACACGGTGCTGATTAGAGTGTACACGGTGCTGAATAGAATGTACACGGTGCTGATTAGAGTGTACACGGTGCTGAATAGAATATACACGGTGCTGATTAGAGTGTACACGGTGCTGATTAGAGTGTGCACGGTGCTGAATAGAATGTACACGGTGCTGATTGGAATGTACACGGTGCTGAATAGAATGTACACGGTGCTGATTAGAGTGTACACGGTGCTAATTAGAATGTACACTGGGCTGATTAGAGTGTACACGGTGCTGATTAGAGTGTACACAGTGCTGATTAGAGTGTGCACAGTGCTGATTAGAGTGTACACTGGGCTGATTAGAGTGTACACGGTGCTGAATAGAATGTACCCGGTGCTGATTAGAGTGTACACGGTGCTGAATAGAATGTACACGGTGCTGATTAGAGTGTACACGGTGCTGAATAGAATATACACGGTGCTGATTAGAATGTACACGGTGCTGATTAGAGTGTACACGGTGCTGAATAGAATGTACACTGGGCTGATTAGAGTGTACACGGTGCTGAATAGAATGTACACGGTGCTGATTATAGTGTACACGGTGCTGAATAGAATGTACACGGTGCTGATTAGAGCGTACACGGTGCAGAATAGAATGTACACTGGGCTGATTAGAGTGTACACGGTGCTGATTAGAATGTACACGGTGCTGATTAGAATGTATACGGTGCTGATTAGAATGTACACGGTGCTGAATAGAATGTACACGGTGCTGATTAGAGTGTACACGGTGCCGAATAGAATGTACACTGGGCTGATTAGAGTGTACACGGTGCTGATTAGAGTGTACACGGTGCTGAATAGAATGTACACGGTGCTGATTAGAGTGTACACGGTGCTGAATAGAATGTACACGGTGCTGATTAGAATGTACACTGGGCTGATTAGAGTGTACATGGTGCTGATTGGAATGTACACAGTGCTGATTAGAATGTACACGGTGCTGATTAGAATGTACACGGTGCTGAATAGAATGTACACGGTGCTGATTAGAATGTACACTGGGCTGATTAGAATGTACACGGTGCTGATTGGAGTGTACACGGTGCTAATTAGAGTGTACACTGGGCTGATTAGAATGCACACAGTGCTGATTAGTATGTACACGGTGCTGATTAGAATGTACACAGTGCTGATTAGAGTGTACACAGTGCTGATTAGAGTGTACACGGTGCTGATTAGAGTGTGCACGGTGCTGATTAGAGTGTACATGGTGCTGATTAGAGTGTACACGGTGCTGAATAGAATGTACACGGTGCTGATTAGAATGTACACTGGGCTGATTAGAATGTACACGGTGCTGATTAGAGTGTGCACAGTGCTGATTAGAGTGTACACTGGGCTGATTAGAATGTACACGGCTGATTAGAATGTACACGGTGCTGATTAGAGTGTACACCGTGCTAATTAGAGTGTACACTGGGCTGATTAGAATGTACACGGTGCTGATTAGAATGTACACTGGGCTGATTAGAATGTACACGGTGCTGAATAGAATGTACACGGTGCTGATTAGAATGTACACTGGGCTGATTAGAATGTACACGGTGCTGATTAGAGTGTGCACAGTGCTGATTAGAGTGTCCACTGGGCTGATTAGAATGTACACGGCTGATTAGAATGTACACGGTGCTGATTAGAGTGTACACCGTGCTAATTAGAGTGTACACTGGGCTGATTAGAATGTACACGGTGCTGATTAGAATGTACACTGGGCTGATTAGAATGTACACAGTGCTGAATAGAATGTACACGGTGCTGAATAGAATGTACACTGGGCTGATTAGAATGTACACAGTGCTGAATAGAATGTACACGGTGCTGAATAGAATGTACACAGTGCTGATTAGAATGTACACTGGGCTGATTAGAATGTACACAGTGCTGAATAGAATGTACACGGTGCTGAATAGAATGTACACGGTGCTGAATAGAATGTACACGGTGCTGAATAGAATGTACACGGTGCTGATTAGAATGTACACTGGGCTGATTAGAATGTACACGGTGCTGATTAGAGTGTGCACAGTGCTGATTAGAGTGTACACTGGGCTGATTAGAATGTACACGGCTGATTAGAATGTACACGGTGCTGATTAGAGTGTACACCGTGCTAATTAGAGTGTACACTGGGCTGATTAGAATGTACACGGTGCTGATTAGAATGTACACTGGGCTGATTAGAATGTACACGGTGCTGAATAGAATGTACACGGTGCTGATTAGAATGTACACTGGGCTGATTAGAATGTACACGGTGCTGATTAGAGTGTGCACAGTGCTGATTAGAGTGTCCACTGGGCTGATTAGAATGTACACGGCTGATTAGAATGTACACGGTGCTGATTAGAGTGTACACCGTGCTAATTAGAGTGTACACTGGGCTGATTAGAATGTACACGGTGCTGATTAGAATGTACACTGGGCTGATTAGAATGTACACAGTGCTGAATAGAATGTACACGGTGCTGAATAGAATGTACACGGTGCTGAATAGAATGTACACTGGGCTGATTAGAATGTACACAGTGCTGAATAGAATGTACACGGTGCTGAATAGAATGTACACAGTGCTGATTAGAATGTACACGGTGCTGAATAGAATGTACACGGTGCTGAATAGAATGTACACGGTGCTGAATAGAATGTACACTGGGCTGATTAGAATGTACACAGTGCTGAATAGAATGTACACGGTGCTGAATAGAATGTACACAGTGCTGATTAGAATGTACACGGTGCTGAATAGAATGTACACTGGGCTGATTAGAATGTACACAGTGCTGAATAGAATGTACACGGTGCTGAATAGAATGTACACAGTGCTGAATAGAATGTACACGGTGCTGAATAGAATGTACACTGGGCTGATTAGAATGTACACAGTGCTGAATAGAATGTACACGGTGCTGAATAGAATGTACACAGTGCTGAATAGAATGTACACGGTGCTGAATAGAATGTACACTGGGCTGATTAGAATGTACACAGTGCTGAATAGAATGTACACGGTGCTGAATAGAATGTACACAGTGCTGATTAGAATGTACACGGTGCTGAATAGAATGTACACGGTGCTGAATAGAATGTACACGGTGCTGAATAGAATGTACACTGGGCTGATTAGAATGTACACAGTGCTGAATAGAATGTACACGGTGCTGAATAGAATGTACACGGTGCTGAATAGAATGTACACGGTGCTGAATAGAATGTACACGGTGCTGAATAGAATGTACACTGGGCTGATTAGAATGTACACAGTGCTGAATAGAATGTACACGGTGCTGAATAGAATGTACACTGGGCTGATTAGAATGTACACAGTGCTGAATAGAATGTACACGGTGCTGAATAGAATGTACACGGTGCTGAATAGAATGTACACTGGGCTGATTAGAATGTACACAGTGCTGAATAGAATGTACACGGTGCTGAATAGAATGTACACGGTGCTGAATAGAATGTACACTGGGCTGATTAGAATGTACACAGTGCTGAATAGAATGTACACGGTGCTGAATAGAATGTACACGGTGCTGAATAGAATGTACACTGGGCTGATTAGAATGTACACAGTGCTGAATAGAATGTACACGGTGCTGAATAGAATGTACACGGTGCTGAATAGAATGTACACGGTGCTGAATAGAATGTACACGGTGCTGAATAGAATGTACACTGGGCTGATTAGAATGTACACAGTGCTGAATAGAATGTACACGGTGCTGATTAGAATGTACACTGGGCTGATTAGAATGTACACAGTGCTGAATAGAATGTACACGGTGCTGAATAGAATGTACACGGTGCTGAATAGAATGTACACGGTGCTGATTAGAATGTATACAGTGCTGATTAGAATGTATACTGGGCTGAAAAGAATGTACACGGTGCTGATTGGAATGTACACTGTGCTGATTAGAATGTACACGGTGCTGATTAGAATGTACACTGTGCTGATTCGAATGTACCCGGTGCTGATTCGAGTGTACACGGTGCTGATTAGAGTGTACACTGGGCTGATTAGAATGATGTGGAGAGTTTCACTGAGTGTCGAGTTTCACTGGCTGTCTTGTCTGGAGACAATACACACCTTTTTAGCCTGTCTTGATGCTCTCTCCACTCACGTTGTTTTGTTTCTTAAAGACTTGATGAGTTGTAAGTATTCGCATTCCAGCCATTATTCATGTAAATTGAGTTTGTGTCTTTATATGCTCTGTTTGTGAACAGAATTCCCACTCACCTGAAGAAGGGGCTTGGAGCTCCGAAAGCTTGTGTGGCTTTTGCTACCAAATAAACATGTTGGACTTTAACCTGGTGTTGTTAAACTTCTTACTGATTAGAATGTACACGGTGCTGATTAGAATGTACACGGTGCTGATTAGAGTGTGCACGGTGCTGATTAGAGTGTGCACGGTGCTGATTAGAATGTACACTGGGTTGAATAGAATGTACATGGTGCTGATTAGGATGTACACGGTGCTGATTAGAGTGTGCACGGTGCTGATTAGCTGTGCACGGTGCTGATTAGAATGTACACGGTGCTGATTAGAATGTACACTGGGCTGATTAGAATGTACACGGTGCTGATTAGAATGTACACGGTGCTGATTAGAATGTACACGGTGCTGATTAGAGTGTACACGGTGCTGATTAGAGTGTACACTGGTCTGATTAGCCCAGTGAAGTGGGTTAGAACAAGCCCGGTTCACTAATCATGCTGCTGTCACCCTGACACAAGCCTGTGATTCATTTCACTGGAATTACTTTCCTGTTTGAATCCTCTAAGTCTCACCCTCGTTCCGGAGAGTGTGCTGACTCGCTCAGCCAGATCCTATGACAAGCAGCAGATATTTTGGAAATTCCCTGATTGGCCGGTCTGCTGATATAAAGTGCTGTTCTTGCCCTGAGTTGTTTTAAAGAGTTCGCTGTCCCTCTGAAGGAAGGGATTCAGTCCGTCTGCGGGAGAAATGTACGGATTGTTATTGGGGAGAGATAGTCAGCTTGGCATGCCAACCCTGTTGGCATTGTTGACCCTCCTGCTGCCCGTGCCTGGTAAGTGCCAACTCTCCTTCTCACCCTCCCGCCCCTTTGTTTTATGGATTTTATACTTTAATTATTACTTTCTGTTTGTCCAGCTCGATCTCCCCCCCTCCCCCCCCCGCCAATCCCACATTGGCAATGCCCAACGTACGGAGCTGAATTCACCCGACTGCCACATAGAACCCCGACAGCGCAGAAGGAGGCCATTCGGCCCATCGAGTCTGCACTGACCAGAATCCCACCCAGCCCCTATCCCCGCAACCCTAATTATTTACCCTACTCACCCCTTTGACATTAAGGGGCAATTTCGCACGGCCAATCCACCCAACCCACACGTCTTTCGGACTGTGGGAGGAAACCGGAGCGCCCGGAGGAAACCCACGCAGACACGGGGAGAACGTGCAGACTCCACTCAGACAGTGACCCCAAGCCAGGAATCGAACCCGGGTCCCTGGCACTGTGAGGCAGCAGTGCTAACCACTGTGCCACATCTGGCCAGTCTCGGGGGCAGGGGCACTTTCGGGGGGGTGGGGACGAGATGTAGGCTCTGCATTTTCATAGCACCTCTCCCAGGCACAGAACACTGTCAGCAATTTTGGGCCCCGTACCTAAGGAAGGATGTGCTGGCCTTTCTGGGAGTCCAAAGGAGGTTCGCACGAAAGATCCCTGGAATGAAGAGCTTGTCGTTTGAGAAACGGTTGAGGACTCTGGGTCTGTACTCGGAGTTTAGAAGGATGAGGGGGGGATCTTATTGAAACTTACAGGATACTGAGAGGCCTGGATAGAGTGGGTGTGGAGAGGATGTTTCCACGAGTGGGAGAGACTAGAACTCAAGGGCACAGCCTCAGAGTGAAGGGACGCTCCTTTAAAATAGAGATGAGGAGGAATTTCTTCAGCCAGAGGGTGGTGAATCTGTGGAACTCTTTGCCGCAGAAGGCTGTGGAGGCCGGGTCATTGAGTGTCTTTAAGACAGAGATAGATAGGTTCTTGATCGATAAGGGGATCAGGGGTTATGGGGAGAAGGCAGGAGAATGGGGATGAGAAAAATATCAGCCATGATTGAATGGTGGAGCGCACTCGATGGGCCGAGTGGCCTCATTCTGCTCCTATATCTTATGGCCTTATGGGACAGCCGGCGGACACACTTCACGGCCAGTGACGTGGCCGTTTCCTTCTCAACCGGGGGCCGCCGTTGCAACGCCATCGATCGGCACACAACAAGATCCCACAACACAATGATGGCAGGTCGGGCATGTGTTGAGGGGGGAGTGTCAGGGAGAGAAGGTTGTGTGTGTGAGGGGGGGGGGGGGAGGGAGGGGGTTGTTGCTGAAGGGGTGGAGGTTGGTATTGGTCGATGTAAAGTGCATAAAAAGGTAGGAGGAGACGATTAAGCCCCTCAAGCCTGCTTCACCATTTGATAGGATCTTGGCTGATGTCATTGTGGCTTGAATTCCGTTTTCCTCCCCCCTCCCCTCAATCCCCCAGAAACCTTGTCTCGACTGTCAATCAAAAACCAGCCTAACCCCGCCTTTGGAATATCCAGTGACCTAGTCTCTTGGGGGGAAATTCCAAACACTCAGACGGAAGGAATTCCTCTTCATCTCCGTCTCCAGTGGGAGACCCCCTTATTTTTAAACCGATTCATCCCCCCACCACCCACCCCTATTTCTAGATTCCTACTCGACCTTTCCCTTACCCCCACCGCCCCCCCTCCCGCCCCCCATCCCCTTCTTCCCCGGAACAAACCTGGTGAATCTCCAGGGTTCTGGAAGGTCAAATTTGATTATCTCGGGTGTAAGGGGCAGCACGGCGGCACAGTGGTTATCACCGCTGCCTCACAGCGCCAGGGACCCGGGTTCGATTCCCGGCTTGGGGTCACTGTCTGTGCGGAGTCTGCACGTTCTCCCCCCGTGTCTGCGTGGGTTTCCTCCGGGTGCTCCGGTTTCCTCCCACAGTCCAAAGTTGTGTGGGTTCGGTGGATTGGCCGTGCTAAATCGTCCCTTAGTGTCAGGGGGACGAGCTGGGGTAAATGCATGGGGTTATGGAGATAGGGCCTGGGTGGCATTGTGCTCGGTGCAGACTCGATGGGCCGAATGGCCTCTTTCTGCACTGTAGGCATTCTATGATCCTTTGATTCTAAATATAACTCTTCCAAATAAGGAATTAGAACAATAATACTCTCGGTGTGTTCCGAACAACACCCTGTAAAGCTGTCCCAAGCTTTGCCTCCTCTGAGCCTTGCAATGAAGGCTCACATTCCATTTAACTGGCAAATTACTGACTCTAACTGAGTGGAATTGATTTATTATTGTCACATGTATTGGGATACAGTGAAAAGTATTGTTTCTTGCACGCTATACAGACAAAGCATACCGTTCATAGAGAACATAGGGGAGAAGGATTTGATTTATTATTGTCACATGTATTGGGATACAGTGAAAAGTATTGTTTCTTGCGCGCTATACAGACAAAGCATACCGTTCATAGAGTACATAGGGGAGAAGGATTTGATTTATTATTGTCACATGTATTGGGATACAGTGAAAAGTATTGTTTCTTGCGCGCTATACAGACAAAGCATACCGTTCATAGAGTACATAGGGGAGAAGGATTTGATTTATTATTGTCACATGTATTGGGATACAGTGAAAAGTATTGTTTCCTGTGCGCGAAACAGACAAAGCATACCGTTCATAGGGAAGGAAATGAGAGAGTGCAGAATGTAGTGTTACAGTCATAGCTAGGGTGTAGAGAAAGATCAGCTGAATGCAGTGGTTCCCAAACTTTTTTCACTGGGCCGCCCTTTTGGAATAAAAATTTGCTCGCGCCACACGGAGTTTTTTATTGATAAGAAATACATTCAAAAACACAAAGAAACAACTCCTGGCAGTGCTTGATTCATAACATAGAACACAACTGCTTTATAATATGATCCTGGGACATCCAGAAAGTATAAAACAATCCTTGTTCAAACCATGTTTAAATGTTTCTTTGATTGTCCTTGAATCTTCCCGGCACACTGTCCATCCTCTCTCGCCGCACCAGTGTGGCGCGCCGCACCCTTTGGGAACCACTGACGGATGGAGTTTAATGCGGAGAAGTGTGAGGTAATTCACTTTGGTAGGAATAACAGATGTGTTGAGTATAGGGCTAACGGGAGGACTTTGAATAGTGTGGAGGAGCAGAGGGATCTAGGTGTATGTGTGCATAGATCCCTGAAAGTTGGGAATCAAGTAGTTAAGGTTGTTAAGAAGGCATATGGTGTCTTGGCGTTTATTGGTAGGGGGATTGAATTTAGGAGTCGTAGCGTTATGTTGCAACTGTACACAACTCTGGTGCGGCCGCACTTGGAGTACTGTGTGCAGTTCTGGTCCCCACATTACAGGAAGGATGTGGAGGCTTTGGAGAGGGTGCAGAGGAGGTTTACCAGGATGTTGCCTGGTATGGAGGGGAGATCCTATGAGGAGAGGCTGAGGGATTTGGGATTGTTTTCGCTGGAAAGGCGGCGGCTAAGAGGGGATCTTATTGAAACATATAAGATGATTAGAGGTTTAGATAGGGTGGATAGTGATAGCCTTTTTCCTCTGATGGAGAAATCCAGCACGAGGGGGCATGGCTTTAAATTGAGGGGGGGTAGTTATAGAACCGATGTCAGGGGTAGGTTCTTTACCCAGAGGGTGGTGAGGGATTGGAATGCCCTGCCAGCATCAGTAGTAAATGCGCCTAGTTTGGGGGCGTTTAAGAGATCCGTAGATAGGTTCATGGACGAAAAGAAATTGGTTTAGGTTGGAGGGTCACAGTTTTTTTTTTAACTGGTCGGTGCAACATCGTGGGCCGAAGGGCCTGTTCTGCGCTGTAATGTTCTATGTTCTATGTTCTATGTTCTATGTTCTAATGCAAGGTAGGTGCATTCAACACGACATTCTGCACTCTCTCCTTTCCTTCTCTATGAACGGTATGCTTTGTCTGCACAGCGCGCAAGAAACAATACTTTTCACTGTATCCCAATACATGTGACAATAATAAATCAAATCCTTCTCCCCTATGTACTCTATGAACGGTATGCTTTGTCTGTATAACGTGCAAGAAACAATACTTCTCACTGTATCCCAGTACATGTGACAATAATAAATCAAATCAAAAGTCTGACGGCAGCAGGGAAGAAGCTGTTCTTGAGTCAGTTGGTACGTGATCTCAGACTTTTCCATCTTTTTCCCCGACGGAAGAAGGTGGAAGAATACCTTTGTCTTTCAAGATAATAATGTTTGGTCCCAGATGATTAATTAGATGAATACATTGCAACTCTCTCCAGCTGCGATGCTGGGAATTAAACTAATTTCTCAATCGCATCTATCCAGCTCACCGGTTATTAGTCCAGTAATTGACGCTTGGAAATTTTCAGACACGGTACACAAAGCAATCGACGTTACGGAGGAGGAACAGTGGGGAAGGTTGTTCAGCCGGCATTCCCCTCCACGCGATCCAAATTTTGGGACTAGTCTTGTGGAAAGGCTCCAGTCACATTGAACACATTTCCGCCTCATCTTTCTGCCAAAATATCACAGCCTTTACATCTGCTCAGAACATCAGACAATCCAAACTGTATCGTGTTTCAGTATTCGCCGTTCCAGTTTAACGTTAAAGTTTATTTATTAGTGACACAAGTGAGCTTACATTAACACTGCAATGAAGTTACTGTGAAAATCCCCCAGTCGCCACACTCCGGCGCCTGTTCGGGTAACACTGAGGGAGAATTTATCATGGCCAATCCACCTAACCCACACATCTTTGGACACTAAGGGGCAATTTAGTATGGCCAATCCATCTAACCCACAGATCTTTGGACACTAAGGGGCAATTTAGCATGGCCAATCCATCTAACCCACAGATCTTTGGACACTAAGGGGCAATTTATCATGGCCAATCCATCTAACCCACACATCTTTGGACACTAAGGGGCAATTTAGCATGGCCAATCCATCTAACCCACACATCTTTGGACACTAAGGGGCAATTTAGCATGGCCAATCCATCTAATCTACACATCCTTGGACACTAAGGAGCAATTTAGCATGGCCAATCCCCCTAACCTGTGCATCTTTGGACACTAAGGGGCAATTTACCATGGCCAATCCACCTAACCCACACATTTTTGGACACTAAGGGGCAATTTAGCACGGCCAATCCACCTAACCTGCACATCTTTGGACACTAAGGGGCAATTTACCATGGCCAATCCACCTAACCCACACATCTTTGGACACTAAGGGGCAATTTAGTATGGCCAATCCATCTAACCCACAGATCTTTGGACACTAAGGGGCAATTTAGCATGGCCAATCCATCTAACCCACAGATCTTTGGACACTAAGGGGCAATTTATCATGGCCAATCCATCTAACCCACACATCTTTGGACACTAAGGGGCAATCTAGCATGGCCAATCCATCTAACCCACACATCTTTGGACACTAAGGGGCAATTTAGCATGGCCAATCCATCTAATCTACACATCCTTGGACACTAAGGAGCAATTTAGCATGGCCAATCCCCCTAACCTGTGCATCTTTGGACACTAAGGGGCAATTTACCATGGCCAATCCACCTAACTCACACATTTTTGGACACTAAGGGGCAATTTAGCACGGCCAATCCACCTAACCTGCACATCTTTGGACACTAAGGGGCAATTTACCATGGCCAATCCACCTAACCCACACATTTTTGGACACTAAGGGGCAATTTAGCACGGCCAATCCACCTAACCTGTGCATCTTTGGACATTAAGGGGCAATTTAGCACGGCCAATCCACCTAACCTGTGCATCTTTGGACACTAAGGGGCAATTTAGCATGGCCAATCCACCTAACCCACACATTTTTGGACACTAAGGGGCAATTTAGCACGGCCAATCCACCTAACCTGCACATCTTTGGACACTAAGGGGCAATTTACCATGGCCAATCCACCTAACCCACACATTTTTGGACACTAAGGGGCAATTTAGCACGGCCAATCCACCTAACCCACACATTTTTGGACACTAAGGGGCAATTTACCATGACCAATCCACCTAACCCGCATGTCTTTGGGCTCGTAATTCGGAGACCCTGGGTGCCTTTGTGCATCAGTCGCTGAGAGTAAGCGTGCAGGTACAGCAGGCAGTAAAGAAGGCAAATGGTATGTTGGCCTCCAGAGGGAGAGGATTTGAGAATAGGGATAGGGATGCTTTGCTGCAATTGTATAGGGCGTTGGTGAGGCCACACCTGGAGTATTGTGTGCGGTTTTGGTGTCCTTGTCTGAGGAAGGATGTCCTTGCTGTAGAGGGAGCGCGGCGAGGGTTTACCAGGCTGATTCCTGGGATGGCAGGTCTGTCGCATGAGGAGAGACTAAATCGGTTAGGATTATATTCACTGGAGTTTAGAAGAATGAGAGGGGGTCTCATAGAAACTTATAAAATTCTCACAGGATTAGACAGGGTAGATTCAGAAAGAATGTTCCCGATGGTGGGGGGAGAGTCCAGAACGAGGGGTCACAGTTTGAGGATAAGGGGTAAACCTTTTAGGACTGAGGTGAGGAGAAATTTCTTCACCCAGAGGGTGGTGAATGTGTGGAATTCACTCCCACAGGAAGTAACTGAGGCCAAAACGTTGTGTGATTTCAAGAAGGAATTAGATATCGCTCTTGGGGCTAAAGGGATCAAGGGATATCGAGGGAATCAGGATATTGAATTCGATGATTAGTCATGATCAAAATAAATGGCAGAGCAGGCGCGAAGGGCCGAATGGCCTCCTCCTGTTTCTATGTTATGCTCTGGGAACCCGGGTTCGAATCCCACCACAGCAGATGGTGAAATCTCAATCCAATAAAAATCTGGAATTAAAAGTCTAATGATGACCATGTGAGGGCGACACAGTGGCGCAGTGGTTAGCACTGCTGCTTCACAGCGCCAGGGTCCCGGGTTCGATTCCCGGCTTGGGGTCACTGTCTGTGTGAAGTTTGCACATTCTCCCCGTGTCTGCGTGGGTTTCCTCCGGGTGCCCCGGTTTCCTCCCACAGTCTGAAAGACGTGCTGGTTAGGGTGCATTGGCCATGCTAAATTCTTCCTCAGTGTTACCCGAACAGGCGCCGGCGTGTGGCGACTAGGGGATTTTCACAGTAACTTCATTGCAGTGTTAATGTGAGCCGACTTGTGACACTAATAAATAAACTTTTGAGAAAAAGATTTGTCAATTGTGGTAAAAACCCATCTGGGTTCACGAAGGTGTCCCTTTAGCAGTGGGTCTGGGTGGGGGAGTCGGTGCAGATGCAATGGGCTGAATGGCCTCCTTCTGCACTGTCGGGATTCTTTTACACGATTCTTCCTGGACTTTCCACCATCCCAGTGTTTTCACAGAATCCTACAGTGCAGAAAGAGTCCCTTCGGCCCATCGAATCTGCACCGAGGCATGAAATGCCCTGACCTGCCCACCTAATCCCACTCGCCCGCACTTGGCCCACAGCCCTGAATGTTACGACGTGCCAAGTACCCATCCGGGTACTTTTGAAAGGATGTGAGGCCTCCACCACCCTCCCAGGCAGCGCATTCCAGACCCTCACCACCCTCTGGGTAAAAATGTTTTTCCTCAAATCCTCCCTAAACCTCCCACCCCCTCACTTTTAACTTGTGTCCCCTCGTGACTGACCCTTCAACTAAGGGGAACGGCTGTTCCTTATCCACCCTGTCCATGCCCCTCATAATCTTGAACACCTCGATCAGGTCGCCCCTCAGTCTTCCCTGCTCCAGAGAAAACATGATGTGGAGATGCCGGCGTTGGACTGGGGTAAACACAGTAAGAAGTTTAACAACACCAGGTTAAAGTCCAACAGGTTTATTTACAGCTGGTGGCTTTTGCTACCAGAGAAAACAACCCAAGACTATCCAAACTCTCTCCATAATTTAAACGCTCCATCCCAGGCAGCATCCTGGTGAATCTCCTCTGCACCTCCCCCAGTGCAATCACATCCTTCCTATAATGTGGCGACCAGAACTGTACACAGTACTCCAGCTGTAGCCTCACCAAAGTTCTTTACAACTCCATCGCGACCTCTCTGTTTTTTGTAATCTATACCCCGGTTGATAAAGGTGGCACGGTGGTTGGCACAGCTGCCTCACAGCGCCAGGGACCTGAGTTCGATTCCCGGCTTGGGTCGCTGTCTGTGTAGACTTTGCACATTCTCCCTCCCATGTCTGCGTGGGTTTCCTCCGGGTGCTCCGGTTTCCTCCCACAGTTCACAGATGTGCGGGTTAGGTGGATTGGCCATGCATAATTACCCCTGAGTGTCCAAAGATGTGTAGGTTAGGTGGATTGGCCGTGCTAAATTGCCCCTTAGTGTCTAAAGATGTGCAGGTTAGGTGGATTGGCCATGCATAATTACCCCTTAGTGTCCAAAGATGGGTAGGTTAGGTGGATTGGCCGTGCTAAATTGCGTCTTAGTGTCTAAAGATGTGCAGGTTAGGTGGATTGGCCATGCATAATTACCCCTTAGTGTCCAAAGATGTGTAGGTTAGGTGGATTGGCCATGATAAATTGCCCCTTAGTGTCCAAAGATGTGCGTGTTAGGTGGATTGGCCATGCTAAATTGCCCCTTAGTGTCCAAAGATGTGTGGGTTAGTTGGATTGGCCATGCTAAATTGCCCTTTAGTGTCCAAAGATGTGCGGGTTAGATGGATTGGCCATGCTAAATTGCCCCTTAGTGTCCAAAGATGTGCGGGTTAGGGGGATTGGCCATGCTAAATTGCCCCTTAGTGTCAGGGGGACTAGCTCGGGCAGTGGTTCCCAAAGGGTGCGGCGCGCCACACTGGTGCGGTGAGAGAGGATGGCAAGTGTGGCGGGAAGATTGAAGGACAATCAAAGATTTAAACATGGATTAGATATTTTTCCAAAGTGATTGTTTTATACTTTCTGGATGTCCCAGAATCATATTATAAAGCAGTTGTGTTCTATGTTATGAATCAAGCGCTGCCAGGAGTTGTTTCTTTGTGTTTTTGAATGTATTTCTTATCAATAATAATTCGGTGTGGCGTGAGCAAATTTTTATTCCAAAAGGGCGGCCCAGTGAAAAAGGTTTGGGAAGCACTGAGCCCGGGTAAATGCAGGGGGGTTATGGGAATAGGGCCTGGGTGGGATTGTGGTTAGTGCAGACTCAATGGGCCGAATGGCCTCTTTCTGAACTGTCGGGATTCTAGGATTCTATCAGGTGAGTGAGCCGTGTGCCGTTTTCACCACCCTATTAACCTGCCTTTCTGCCTCCAGAGGACAAACACGCCAAGGTCCCTTTGTTCTTCGAACCTTCCCAGCGTCAGAGCTTTCATCGTCTACTTCCTTGTCTTGACTCAGCGTCTGATGATCTCCCGCTGCTCTTAACTGTTGGGAAAGGTCCCTAAAAATCCCGAGGAGGCAGGGAACAATCCCCCCGGAGTTAACGTCAACTGATTGGTTATGTTCCCTTCACAGGCTACTCGGGAAAGCCCGGACGTCCCTCGCCTTGTTGCCAAGGATACGAGAAAACAGATTTCAACCCAAAATTCTTCAATCACTTCAAGAAAAGTTATCAAACATCCGAAATCTGTGGCAGCCTGAGGGAAGCGGTCGTGTGAGTGTCTCCCAGATCTATCAGATTAGAGTGTCACATTACAATGTCCTCATATCCAGCCTCTCGCCCCCTCCCCCATTCCCTTCCCCCACTGCTGCCTTCAGCTAAAACAACATAGGGTTAGATACAGAGTAAAGCTCCCTCTACACTGTCCCCATCAAACACTCCCAGGACAGGTACAGCACGGGGTTAGATACAGAGTAAAGCTCCCTCTACACTGTCCCCCATCAAACACTCCCAGGACAGGTACAGCACGGGGTTAGATACAGAGTAAAGCTCCCTCTACACTGTCCCCATCAAACACTCCCAGGACAGGTACAGCACGGGGTTAGACACAGAGTAAAGCTCCCTCTCCACTGTCCCCCATCAAACACTCCCAGGACAGGTACAGCACGGGGTTAGATACAGAGTAAAGCTCCCTCTACACTGTCCCCCATCAAACACTCCCAGGACAGGTACAGCACGGGGTTAGATACAGAGTAAAGCTCCCTCTACACTGTCCCCATCAAACACTCCCAGGACAGGTACAGCACGGGGTTAGATACAGAGTAAAGCTCCCTCTACACTGTCCCCCATCAAACACTCCCAGGACAGGTACAGCACGGGGTGAGATACAAAGTAAAGCTCCCTCTACACTGTCCCCCATCAAACACTCCCAGGACAGGTACAGCACGGGGTGAGATACAAAGTAAAGCTCCCTCTACACTGTCCCCCATCAAACACTCCCAGGACAGGTACAGCACGGGGTTAGATACAGAGTAAAGCTCCCTCTACACTGACCCCCATCAAACACTCCCAGGACAGGTACAGCACGGGGTGAGATACAAAGTAAAGCTCCCTCTACACTGTCCCCCATCAAACACTCCCAGGACAGGTACAGCACGGGGTTAGATACAGAGTAAAGCTCCCTCTGCACTGTCTCCCATCAAACACTCCCAGGACAGTGGAAGGTGACCTTTTCCTGGGCTTTGACTGATCCTGACTCCAGCTGTTGGATTTGTCCACAGATTTAACTTGAAGGATGGGAGGAAGATGTGTGTGGACCCACAGAAAGCCTGGGCTAAGCTGCTAATGAAACGGATCGATCGAGGTATCCCCCTGTCTCAATTCTGTGAAGATTTTGGAGTTGGATTGAGAATGTGTGATCTTTTTTTGCTTGCAATTTGCAGCCCTTTCAAGCCACATTTCCATTGGTTCTGGTCTTCCCTCCATGTTGAAAATGGGGAGTTTGCGTCGTTGTGGCGCGTGGGATCGTAAGGATTGAGAGCTGGAGTAGGCCCACGAGCCTGTTCGCCAATCCATACGATCATGGCCGACCTGCTGCCATCCCGACGTCCCCAGTGACTGTCACCGATCGTGGTTGGTTTTTGTGGGAATATCTTACTTTTCCCGCAAAGTTCGTGTGAGGTGTGGGTCCGACGCCATGGCGATCGTGCCAACCGTATGGGCGACGGTCAGAGGGTTAATCGGAGAGTTAGGAGCAGCACGGGTGGCACAGTGGACCGCGAGAGCGATTCAGTGAGGACGATCTTACAGGCTCCTCACACGAGGCCTAAAGGGAGGGCCAGGGCCTAAGTGGAGGGCCCGGGGCCTAAGGGGAGGGGCCAGGGCCTAAGTGGAGGGCCTGGAGCCTACGTGGAGGGGCTGGGGCCTCAGAGAAGGACCCAGGGCCTCAGGGGAGAGGTCCGGGGTCTAAGGGGAGGGGCTGGGGATTAAGGGAAGGGGTCAGGGCCTAAGGGGAGGGTCCGGGGCCTCGGGGGAGGGCCGGGGCCTAAGGGAGAGGCGTGAATAAACCCCATCTGCTCCCCCTACTGGCGAGAATCCCACTTTGCCTCATTTTGCTTTCTAAGTGTCAGGAGATTTGAATTTTTGGATTTGAATCGAACCCGGGTCCCTGGCCCTGTGAGGCAGCAGTGTTAACCAGTGTGCCACCGTGCCGCCCACAGCTTATCCGATCCATCTCTGCAACTGAAATTCCTGGCCCCTGGAATCATTCTGGTGCAATGCCCCAATTGAGGCCGTACCAGGAACTGTTCACCAAATGGGTTAAGTGTTCCTCTCTCTTTCTCTCTCTAGTGTTCTAATGCTTTCTCATCTCTCTGACCCCGTCTCTCTCTCCCTCTCTCCCTCACCCCAAACAAACCCCATTAAAGCCACCACAAAGCCACAGCTGGGTGAGAAAGGCAGAGCCCCGACTTTCAAGGTGCCAGCGGGAACCGGACCAGTGAGGCTTGAGGGTGATGCCAACATGCGGAGATCGACAAGGGCACCGGGAACTCAACAAGACAGCACCCCAATGGCAGTGGTCATCGAGCCAACAACTCAGAGCCCCGGGACATCCACACGGCACCAGGGTAAAGTCCCGTCGGTTCAACAGCTAGACCGGTTAGGCCGAACATTGAATAGGGGGTCTGTGTGCCGTGGGTAGGCTGTTAGGGAGGGAGTTCCAGGATTTTGACCCAGCGACACTGAAGGAACGGCCGATATATTTACAAATCTGGGTGGTGAGTGACTTGGAGGTCAACTTCGAGGTGGTGTGCTCCCCATGTGTCTGCAGCTTTTGTCCATCTCGATGTTAGAGGTGGAGTTTCGCCCCCGCCACCCACTAATCACCGAATCATAGAATCCCGACAGTGCAGAAAGGGGCCATTCGGCCCATTGAGCCAGCAGCGACAACAATCCTACCCAAGCCCAACCCCGTAACCCCACATATTTACCCTACTAATCCCCCTGACACTAAGGGGCAATTTAGCATGGCCAATCCACCTAACCTGCACATCTTTGGACAGTAAGGGGCAATTTAGCATGGCCAATCCACCTAACCTGCACATCTTTGGACAGTAAGGGGCAATTTAGCATGGCCAATCTACCTAACCTACACATCTTTGGATACTAAGAGGCAATTTAACACCTCGGGCCGGCATGCCAGCAAAATTCCAACATACATTTCAAAATAGGTGTTTCCCTGACCGTATGTCCTTCCGAACACACTGTTTGGGAGCAGGAGTAGGCCATTCGGCCCACCTTGAGGCTGCTCCCCTATTCGATGTGATTGTGGTTGACCTGACTATGGCCTCAATCCCACAATTCCTTGATAACCTTTAATCCCCCCTCCTTGTTGGCGAAGAATCTATCCGGCCTGTCGCGCCCCCTGGGGAAACGAGTTCCACAGATTCAGTGGAAATTTGTATAAACATTACATTTAATATTTTAGATATTCAATATTAAATTTGCATATTTAAGTGTAAATAATAGAACTGTAAATTCTTGCGAGATACCTGATGGTGGTGAGTTGTGGGACGTCAGAACATGTCTTGTTTGTGGGATTGCGGGAAGACCAACTAACGTCGGTCTTTGGCTTCAAACTCTTTCTCATCTCAGGGAGAATTTTAACCTCTCCTCCCCCTTCTCCCCCCGTCCCCCCAACAAAACAGACAGCAGCAAAACCTCCACTAACACTGTCCAGGCTGAAGGCACGGGCTTCCCAACCTCCGAGGGACAAACCACCAGGAGCCCAACGATCGCCGAGGGAGATGCCAACAGGGTCAACCCAACAGGGGCACCCGGAACTGCGGCGCCCACTTCGATGGCAGCCGTACCGAGAGAGGCGACACACCCCCTCACAACGTTCCCAGGAGAGCAGGGTAAGGAAAGGTCTCACTCTGTGTATAGGCTTCGATTCCCTTGCTTGGAACGAGACTCTAGTGTTGCCTGTTGAGGGTCGTCCCTCATCAATGTAGTTCCTTATGGGGGGCCGGCACAGTGGCACAGTGGTTAGCACTCATGCCTCACAGCACCAGGGACCCGGGTTCGATTCCAGCTTGGGGTGATTGTCTGTGTGGAGTTTGCATGTTCTTCCTGTGTCTGCGTGGGTTTCCTCTGGGTTCTCCGGTTTTCTCTCACAGTCCGAAAGACGTGTAGGTTAGGTGGATTGGCCATGCGAAATTGCCCCTTAGTGTCCAAAGATGCGCAGGTTAGGTGGATTGGCCATGCTAAATTGCCCCTTAGTGTCCAAAGATGTGTAGGTTAGGTGGATTGGCCATGCTAAATTGCCCCTTAGTGTCCAAAGATGTGTAGGTTAGGTGGATTGGCCATGCTAAATTGCCCCTTAGTGTCCAAAGATGTGCAGGTTAGGTGGATTGGCCATGGTAAATTGCCCCTTAGTGTCAAAAGATGAGCGGGTTAGGTGGATTGGCCATGCTTAATTGCCCCTTAGTGTCCAAAGATGTGTAGGTTAGGTGGATTGGCCATGCTAAATTGCCCCCTAGTGTCCAAAGATGTGTAGGTTAGGTGGATTGGCCATGCTAAATTGCCCCTTGGTGTCCAAAGATGTGCGGGTTAGGTGGATTGGCCATGCTAAATTGCCCCTTAGTGTCCAAAGATGTGCGGGTTAGGTGGATTGGCCATGCTAAATTGCCCCTTAGTGTCCAAAGATGTGCGGGTTAGGTGGATTGGCCATGCTAAATTGCCCCTTAGTGTCCAAAGATGTGCGGGTTAGGTGGAATGGCCATGCTAAATTGCCCCTAATGTCTGGGGGATTAGAAGAGTGAATATGTGTGGTTATGGGGATAGGGCCTGGGTGGGATTGTTGTTGGTGCAGACTCGATGGGCTGAATGGCCTCCGTCTGCCCTGGAGGGTTTCTATGATTCTATGACACCGGGGGAGAACGTGCAGACTCCAGACAGACAGTGACCCCAAGCCGGGAATCGAACCCGGGTCCCTGGCGCGTTGAGGCGGCAGTGCTAACCCCTGTGCCACTGAGCCGCCCACGATGGAGGTTTGGTCGGTGCTGTCGAAGGGAGACCTTATAAGGAACAAACTTGTGCCTCGTGGATGGCGGACAGGCTTTGGGAGTCGGGGCGGGAGTGGTGGGGGGACGGCGGGGGTGGGGGGACATTAATCCCTTCAGGATTGACAGCCTCCCACTTGCGTGTTCTTATTTATTTATTTATTAGTGTCACAAGTAGGCTGACATTAACACTGCAATGAAGTTACTGTGAAAATCTCCCAGTCGCCACACTCCGGCGCCTGTTCGGGTAACACCGAGGGAGAATTTAGCCAATGCACCCTAACCAGCATGGTCTTTCGGACTGTGGGAGGAAACCGGAGCACCCGGATGAGACCCACGCAGACACGGGGAGAACGTGCAGACTCCAGACAGACAGTGACCCGATCCGGGAATCGAACCCGGGTCCCTGACACTGTGAGGCCGCAGTGCTAACCACTGTGCCACCGTGCCGGCCCACTGTGGGAGCTTTCTGTGCGCAGATTGTCAACTTTGCCTCCCCCTGAGACTTACCAGCATGCCAGCCCCGGAATCACAGAACGGCATTCTCCGCTGGCCTCGGGGTCGGGGGGGTGGGGCAGGGGGTGTGGGGGGGTGGGGCGGTGCGGTTGGGGGGGGGTGGGGGGGGGGGGCACGGGGGTGGGGGAGCCGGGGGATCTTACGAGCCTCGGGCCGGCATGCTGGTCAAATTCCAACATACATTTCAAAATAGGTGTTTCCCTGACCGTATGTCCTTCCGAACACACTGTTTGGGAGCAGGAGTAGGCCATTCGGTCCACCTTGAGGCTGCTCCCCCATTCGATGTGATTGTGGTTGACCTGACTATGGCCTCAATCCCACAATTCCTTGATAACCTTTAACCCCCCCCTCCTTGTTGGCCAAGAATCTATCCGGCCTGTCGCGCCCCCTGGGGAAACGAGTTCCACAGATTCAGTGGAAATTTGTATAAACATTACATTTAATATTTTAGATATTCAATATTAAATTTGCATATTTAAGTGTAAATAATAGAACTGTAAATTCTTGCGAGATACCTGATGGTGGTGAGTTGTGGGACGTCAGAACACGTCTTGTTTGTGGGATTGCGGGAAGACCAACTAACGTCGGTCTTTGGCTTCGAACTCTTTCTCATCTCAGGGAGAATTTTAACCTCTCCTCCCCCTTCTCCCCCCGTCCCCCCAACAAAACAGACAGCAGCAAAACCTCCACTAACACTGTCCAGGCTGAAGGCATGGGCTTCCCGACCTCCGAGGGACAAACCACCGGGAGCCCAATGATCGCCGAGGGAGATGCCAACAGGGTCAACCCAACAGGGGCACCCGGAACTGCGGCGCCCACTTCGATGGCAGCCGTACCGAGAGAGGCAACACACCCCCTCACAACGTTCCCAGGAGAGCAAGGTAAGGAAAGGTCTCACTCTGTGTATAGGCTTCGATTCCCTTGCTTGGAACGAGACTCTAGTGTTGCCTGTTGAGGGTCGTCCCTCATCAATGTAGTTCCTTATAGGGGGCCGGCACAGTGGCACAGTGGTTAGCACTCATGCCTCACAGCACCAGGGACCCGGGTTCGATTCCAGCTTGGGGTGATTGTCTGTGTGGAGTTTGCATGTTCTTCCTGTGTCTGTGTGGGTTTCCTCTGGGTTCTCCGGTTTTCTCTCACAGTCCGAAAGATGTGCAGGTTAGGTGGATTGGCCATGCTAAATTGCCCCTTAGTGTCCAAAGATGTGCAGGTTAGGTGGATTGGCCATGCTAAATTGTCCCTTAGTGTCCAAAGATGTGCAGGTTAGATGGATTGGCCATGCTAAATTGTCACTTAGTGTCCAAAGATGTGTAGGTTCGGGGGCCATGGTAAATGCGTGGTGGTATACAAGTACGGTGGGGTGGGAGGACTTTGATTTGATTTGATTTATTATTGTCACATGTATTGGGATACAGTGAAAAGTATTGTTTCTTGCGCAGTATAAAGACAAAGCATACCGTTCATAGAGTACATAGAGGAGAAGGATTTGATTTGATTTATTGTTGTCACATGTTCTGGGATACAGTGAAAAGTATTGTTTCTTGCGCGCTATACAGACAAAGCATACTGTTCATAGAGAAGGAAAGGAGAGTGTGTAGAATATCGTGTTACAGTGTTACCTGGGTATGATGGAGGGTCAGTGCAAACATGATGGGCCGAATGGCCTCCTTCTGCATTGTTGGGATTCTCTGGATTCTGTTCTCACATTACTGATCAGCTCCGTAAAGAATGTGGAAGGATTAGGAAGGTGCTGTCTAAGGAGCCTTGGTGAGTCGCTGCGGTGCATCTTGTAGACGGTACATAGGCTGCCACTGTGCGTGGGTGGTGGAGGGAGTGAGTGTGTGTGGATGGGGGGCCAATCAAGCGGGGCTGCTTTGTCCTGGATGGTGTTGAGCTTCTTGAGTGTTGTTGGAGCCGCACCATCCAGGCAAGTGGAGTGTATATCTATAGAACGTTACAGTGCAGAAAGAGGCTATTCGGCTCATCGAGCCTGCACCAACAACTGACTTGTGTCCTTGTAGATGGTGGACAGGCTTTGGGGAGTTAGGGGGTGGGGCACCGGTATTTAGTGTTTTTGTGATGAAATAAAGCCACCAATCGCTCATCAGGGCTTGGGTTAAAGATGTTATGGGTTTATTTATTCAGACAAAGTACAAATATACAGGGCGGGAGCTCGTCCCAAAGCGGTACAATCCCGTCCAAGGTCAACAGACCTTCCGTGCTCCACCCCTCGCCCGCTCCACATTCCCGTGGCGGACGGGACGGTAAGATTCGTCCCGCAACGTTTGAAAGCTTGGAAAGACCAGCGACCGAAATGTGCGCGCTGTGTTCTTCCCAAAGGCTAAAGTGGGACTAAGACTGGGCGGCACGGCACACCTCCCTTCCAAAGATGCCATGCAGCGATCCCCGGAAGGTATATTACAGCATGAGTGCTGAAGGAAAGACCTTGTTACGTCCTTGTGCCTGGGTCTAGTTCGAGTTTCCTCCAGTCATGGTGAGTGCTGCATCTTGGAGTTTACGGAAATTCCCATTGTGAGTCACAGGCTGTTAATTGATTTGCCTCAGATTGGACCCAAAAGGAATTCAGTGGTGAATAATGACTGTGGTTGAGTTAAACTCCTCTACGCTTTATGAATACAATCCATCATTGTCCCCACGAATCTCATTATCAATCCTTTCAAAAAGTCGTTCACAACTGTTCATTAATTCGAGACTAAAACTCCCTCATCTCGCTGCTCAT
>NW_027591787.1:0-74257 GCF_964213995.1 Mustelus asterias
AGTGAGTGTGCAGAGCCCTGTGAGTGAGTGCAGAGCCCAGTGAGTGTGCAGAGCCCAGTGAGTGAGTGTGCAGAGCCCAGTGAGTGTGCAGAGCCCAGTGAGTGAGTGTGCAGAGCCCAGTGAGTGAGTGCAGAGCCCAGTGAGTGAGTGTGCAGAGCCCAGTGAGTGAGTGCAGAGCCCAGTGAGTGAGTGTGCAGAGCCCAGTGAGTGAGTGTGCAGAGCACAGTGAGTGAGTGTGCAGAGCCCAGTGAGTGAGTGTGCAGAGCACAGTGAGTGAGTGTGCAGAGCCCAGTGAGTGAGTGCAGAGCCCAGTGAGTGGGTGCAGAGCCCAGTGAGTGTGCAGAGCCCAGTGAGTGAGTGTGCAGAGCCCAGTGAGTGTGCAGAGCCCAGTGAGTGAGTGTGCAGAGCCCAGTGAGTGAGTGCAGAGCCCAGTGAGTGGGTGCAGAGCCCAGTGAGTGTGCAGAGCCCAGTGAGTGAGTGTGCAGAGCCCAGTGAGTGAGTGCAGAGCCCAGTGAGTGTGCAGAGCCCAGTGAGTGAGTGCAGAGCCCAGTGAGTGTGCAGAGCCCTGTGAGTGGGTGCAGAGCCCAGTGAGTGGGTGTGCAGAGCCCAGTGAGTGAGTGTGCAGAGCCCAGTGAGTGGATGCAGAGCCCAGTGAGTGAGTGCAGAGCCCAGTGAGTGAGTGTGCAGAGCCCAGTGAGTGAGTGCAGAGCCCAGTGCGTGAGTGTGCAGAGCCCAGTGAGTGGATGCAGAGCCCAGTGAGTGGGTGCAGAGCCCAGTGAGTGGATGCAGAGCCCAGTGAGTGAGTGTGCAGAGCCCAGTGAGTGAGTGTGCAGAGCCCAGTGAGTGGGTGCAGAGCTCAGTGAGTGAGTGTGCAGAGCCCAGTGAGTGAGTGTGCAGAGCCCAGTGAGTGAGTGTGCAGAGCCCAGTGAGTGAGTGTGCAGAGCCCAGTGAGTGAGTGTGCAGAGCCCAGTGAGTGAGTGTGCAGAGCCCAGTGAGTGAGTGCAGAGCCCAGTGAGTGAGTGTGCAGAGCCCAGTGAGTGAGTGTGCAGAGCCCAGTGAGTGAGTGTGCAGAGCCCAGTGAGTGAGTGTGCAGAGCCCAGTGAGTGAGTGCAGAGCCCAGTGAGTGAGTGCAGAGCCCAGTGAGTGAGTGCAGAGCCCAGTGAGTGAGTGCAGAGCCCAGTGCGTGAGTGTGCAGAGCCCAGTGAGTGGATGCAGAGCCCAGTGAGTGGGTGCAGAGCCCAGTGAGTGAGTGTGCAGAGCCCAGTGAGTGGATGCAGAGCCCAGTGAGTGAGTGTGCAGAGCCCAGTGAGTGAGTGTGCAGAGCCCAGTGAGTGGGTGCAGAGCCCAGTGAGTGAGTGTGCAGAGCCCAGTGAGTGGGTGTGCAGAGCCCAGTGAGTGAGTGCAGAGCCCAGTGCGTGAGTGCCCAGTGAGTGGGTGCAGAGCCCAGTGAGTGAGTGTGCAGAGCCCAGTGAGTGAGTGTGCAGAGCCCAGTGAGTGAGTGTGCAGAGCCCAGTGAGTGAGTGTGCAGAGCCCAGTGAGTGAGTGCAGAGCCCAGTGAGTGAGTGCAGAGCCCAGTGAGTGAGTGCAGAGCCCAGTGAGTGAGTGCAGAGCCCAGTGCGTGAGTGTGCAGAGCCCAGTGAGTGGATGCAGAGCCCAGTGAGTGGGTGCAGAGCCCAGTGAGTGAGTGTGCAGAGCCCAGTGAGTGGATGCAGAGCCCAGTGAGTGAGTGTGCAGAGCCCAGTGAGTGAGTGTGCAGAGCCCAGTGAGTGGGTGCAGAGCCCAGTGAGTGAGTGTGCAGAGCCCAGTGAGTGGGTGTGCAGAGCCCAGTGAGTGAGTGCAGAGCCCAGTGCGTGAGTGCCCAGTGAGTGGGTGCAGAGCCCAGTGAGTGAGTGTGCAGAGCCCAGTGAGTGAGTGTGCAGAGCCCAGTGAGTGAGTGTGCAGAGCCCAGTGAGTGAGTGTGCAGAGCCCAGTGAGTGAGTGTGCAGAGCCCAGTGCGTGAGTGCCCAGTGAGTGGGTGCAGAGCCCAGTGAGTGAGTGTGCAGAGCCCAGTGAGTGGGTGCAGAGCCCAGTGAGTGAGTGTGCAGAGCCCAGTGAGTGAGTGTGCAGAGCCCAGTGAGTGGGTGCAGAGCCCAGTGAGTGAGTGTGCAGAGCCCAGTGAGTGGGTGCAGAGCCCAGTGAGTGAGTGTGCAGAGCCCAGTGAGTGAGTGTGCAGAGCCCAGTGAGTGAGTGTGCAGAGCCCAGTGAGTGAGTGTGCAGAGCCCAGTGAGTGGGTGCAGAGCCCAGTGCGTGAGTGCAGAGCCCAGTGAGTGAGTGTGCAGAGCCCAGTGAGTGGGTGTGCAGAGCCCAGTGAGTGAGTGTGCAGAGCCCAGTGAGTGGGTGTGCAGAGCCCAGTGAGTGGGTGTGCAGAGCCCAGTGAGTGAGTGCAGAGCCCAGTGCGTGAGTGCCCAGTGAGTGGGTGCAGAGCTCAGTGAGTGAGTGCAGAGCCCAGTGCGTGAGTGCCCAGTGAGTGGGTGCAGAGCCCAGTGAGTGAGTGCAGAGCCCAGTGCGTGAGTGCCCAGTGAGTGGGTGCAGAGCCCAGTGAGTGAGTGTGCAGAGCCCAGTGAGTGAGTGCAGAGCCCAGTGAGTGAGTGCAGTGCCCAGTGAGTGAGTGTGCAGAGCCCAGTGAGTGGGTGCAGAGCCCAGTGAGTGAGTGTGCACAGCCCAGTGAGTGAGTGCAGAGCCCAGTGAGTGAGTGTGCAGAGCCCAGTGAGTGGGTGCAGAGCCCAGTGAGTGGGTGCAGAGCCCAGTGAGTGAGTGTGCAGAGCCCAGTGAGTGAGTGAGTGTGCACAGCCCAGTGAGTGAGTGCAGAGCCCAGTGAGTGAGTGTGCAGTGCCCAGTGAGTGAGTGCAGAGCCCAGTGAGTGAGTGTGCACAGCCCAGTGAGTGAGTGTGCAGAGCCCAGTGAGTGAGTGCAGAGCCCAGTGAGTGAGTGTGCAGAGCCCAGTGAGTGGGTGTGCAGAGCCCAGTGAGTGAGTGCAGAGCTCAGTGAGTGAGTGCAGAGCCCAGTGAGTGAGTGTGCAGAGCCCAGTGAGTGAGTGTGCAGAGCCCAGTGAGTGAGTGCAGAGCCCAGTGAGTGAGTGTGCAGAGCCCAGTGAGTGAGTGTGCAGAGCCCAGTGAGTGAGTGCAGAGCCCAGTGAGTGAGTGTGCAGAGCCCAGTGAGTGAGTGTGCAGAGCCCAGTGAGTGGGTGCAGTGCCCAGTGAGTGAGTGTGCAGAGCCCAGTGAGTGGGTGTGCAGAGCCCAGTGAGTGGGTGCAGTGCCCAGTGAGTGAGTGTGCAGTGCCCAGTGAGTGAGTGTGCAGAGCCCAGTGAGTGGGTGCAGAGCCCAGTGAGTGAGTGCAGTGCCCAGTGAGTGGGTGCAGAGCCCAGTGAGTGGGTGCAGAGCCCAGTGAGTGAGTGCAGAGCCCAGTGAGTGGGTGCAGAGCCCAGTGAGTGAGTGCAGAGCCCAGTGAGTGAGTGCAGTGCCCAGTGAGTGGGTGCAGAGCCCAGTGAGTGGGTGCAGAGCCCAGTGAGTGAGTGTGCAGTGCCCAGTGAGTAAGTGCAGAGCCCAGTGAGTGGGTGCAGAGCCCAGTGAGTGTGCAGAGCCCAGTGAGTGGGTGCAGAGCCCAGTGAGTGTGCAGAGCCCAGTGAGTGGGTGCAGAGCCCAGTGAGTGAGTGCAGAGCCCAGTGAGTGGGTGTGCAGAGCCCAGTGAGTGAGTGCAGAGCCCAGTGAGTGAGTGCAGAGCCCAGTGAGTGAGTGTGCAGAGCCCAGTGAGTGAGTGTGCAGAGCCCAGTGAGTGAGTGCAGAGCCCAGTGAGTGAGTGTGCAGAGCCCAGTGAGTGGGTGCAGAGCCCAGTGAGTGAGTGCAGAGCCCAGTGAGTGAGTGCAGAGCCCAGTGAGTGAGTGCAGAGCCCAGTGAGTGAGTGCAGAGCCCAGTGAGTGGGTGCAGAGCCCAGTGAGTGAGTGTGCAGAGCCCAGTGAGTGAGTGCAGAGCCCAGTGAGTGAGTGCAGAGCCCAGTGAGTGAGTGCAGAGCCCAGTGAGTGAGTGCCCAGTGAGTGGGTGCAGAGCCCAGTGAGTGAGTGCAGTGCCCAGTGAGTGAGTGCAGAGCCCAGTGAGTGAGTGCAGTGCCCAGTGAGTGAGTGCAGAGCCCAGTGAGTGAGTGTGCAGAGCCCAGTGAGTGAGTGTGCAGAGCCCAGTGAGTGGGTGCAGTGCCCAGTGAGTGAGTGTGCAGAGCCCAGTGAGTGAGTGCAGAGCCCAGTGAGTGAGTGTGCAGAGCCCAGTGAGTGAGTGCAGAGCCCAGTGAGTGAGTGCAGAGCCCAGTGAGTGAGTGTGCAGAGCCCAGTGAGTGAGTGTGCAGAGCCCAGTGAGTGGGTGCAGTGCCCAGTGAGTGAGTGTGCAGAGCCCAGTGAGTGAGTGCAGAGCCCAGTGAGTGAGTGCAGAGCCCAGTGAGTGAGTGCAGAGCCCAGTGAGTGAGTGCAGAGCCCAGTGAGTGAGTGCAGAGCCCAGTGAGTGAGTGTGCAGAGCCCAGTGAGTGAGTGCAGAGCCCAGTGAGTGGGTGCAGAGCCCAGTGAGTGAGTGCAGAGCCCAGTGAGTGAGTGTGCAGAGCCCAGTGAGTGAGTGCAGAGCCCAGTGAGTGAGTGCAGAGCCCAGTGAGTGAGTGTGCAGAGCCCAGTGAGTGAGTGTGCAGAGCCCAGTGAGTGAGTGCAGAGCCCAGTGAGTGAGTGTGCAGAGCCCAGTGAGTGGGTGCAGAGCCCAGTGAGTGAGTGCAGAGCCCAGTGAGTGAGTGCAGAGCCCAGTGAGTGAGTGCAGAGCCCAGTGAGTGGGTGCAGAGCCCAGTGAGTGAGTGTGCAGAGCCCAGTGAGTGAGTGTGCAGAGCCCAGTGAGTGAGTGCAGAGCCCAGTGAGTGAGTGTGCAGAGCCCAGTGAGTGAGTGCAGAGCCCAGTGAGTGAGTGTGCAGAGCCCAGTGAGTGAGTGCAGAGCCCAGTGAGTGAGTGTGCAGAGCCCAGTGAGTGAGTGTGCAGAGCCCAGTGAGTGAGTGCAGAGCCCAGTGAGTGAGTGTGCAGAGCCCAGTGAGTGGGTGCAGAGCCCAGTGAGTGAGTGCAGAGCCCAGTGAGTGAGTGCAGAGCCCAGTGAGTGAGTGCAGAGCCCAGTGAGTGAGTGCAGAGCCCAGTGAGTGGGTGCAGAGCCCAGTGAGTGAGTGTGCAGAGCCCAGTGAGTGAGTGCAGAGCCCAGTGAGTGAGTGCAGAGCCCAGTGAGTGAGTGCAGAGCCCAGTGAGTGAGTGCCCAGTGAGTGGGTGCAGAGCCCAGTGAGTGAGTGCAGTGCCCAGTGAGTGAGTGCAGAGCCCAGTGAGTGAGTGCAGTGCCCAGTGAGTGAGTGCAGAGCCCAGTGAGTGAGTGTGCAGAGCCCAGTGAGTGAGTGTGCAGAGCCCAGTGAGTGGGTGCAGTGCCCAGTGAGTGAGTGTGCAGAGCCCAGTGAGTGGGTGCAGAGCCCAGTGAGTGAGTGTGCAGAGCCCAGTGAGTGAGTGCAGAGCCCAGTGAGTGAGTGTGCAGAGCCCAGTGAGTGAGTGCAGAGCCCAGTGAGTGAGTGCAGAGCCCAGTGAGTGAGTGTGCAGAGCCCAGTGAGTGAGTGTGCAGAGCCCAGTGAGTGGGTGCAGTGCCCAGTGAGTGAGTGTGCAGTGCCCAGTGAGTGAGTGTGCAGAGCCCAGTGAGTGAGTGTGCAGAGCCCAGTGAGTGAGTGTGCAGAGCCCAGTGAGTGAGTGTGCAGTGCCCAGTGAGTGAGTGTGCAGTGCCCAGTGAGTGAGTGTGCAGAGCCCAGTGAGTGAGTGCAGAGCCCAGTGAGTGAGTGTGCAGAGCCCAGTGAGTGAGTGTGCAGAGCCCAGTGAGTGAGTGCAGAGCCCAGTGAGTGAGTGCAGAGCCCAGTGAGTGAGTGCAGAGCCCAGTGAGTGAGTGCAGAGCCCAGTGAGTGAGTGCAGAGCCCAGTGAGTGAGTGTGCACAGCCCAGTGAGTGAGTGTGCAGAGCCCAGTGAGTGAGTGCAGAGCCCAGTGAGTGAGTGTGCAGAGCCCAGTGAGTGAGTGTGCAGAGCCCAGTGAGTGGGTGCAGAGCCCAGTGAGTGAGTGTGCAGTGCCCAGTGAGTGAGTGCAGAGCCCAGTGAGTGAGTGCAGAGCCCAGTGAGTGAGTGTGCAGTGCCCAGTGAGTGAGTGCAGAGCCCAGTGAGTGAGTGCAGAGCCCAGTGAGTGAGTGCAGAGCCCAGTGAGTGAGTGCAGAGCCCAGTGAGTGAGTGTGCACAGCCCAGTGAGTGAGTGTGCAGAGCCCAGTGAGTGAGTGCAGAGCCCAGTGAGTGGGTGCAGAGCCCAGTGAGTGGGTGCAGAGCCCAGTGAGTGGGTGCAGAGCCCAGTGAGTGAGTGTGCAGTGCCCAGTGAGTGAGTGCAGAGCCCAGTGAGTGAGTGCAGAGCCCAGTGAGTGAGTGCAGAGCCCAGTGAGTGAGTGTGCACAGCCCAGTGAGTGAGTGTGCAGAGCCCAGTGAGTGAGTGCAGAGCCCAGTGAGTGAGTGTGCAGAGCCCAGTGAGTGGGTGCAGAGCCCAGTGAGTGAGTGCAGTGCCCAGTGAGTGAGTGCAGAGCCCAGTGAGTGAGTGCAGAGCCCAGTGAGTGAGTGCAGAGCCCAGTGAGTGAGTGCAGAGCCCAGTGAGTGAGTGTGCACAGCCCAGTGAGTGAGTGTGCAGAGCCCAGTGAGTGGGTGCAGAGCCCAGTGAGTGGGTGCAGAGCCCAGTGAGTGAGTGTGCAGAGCCCAGTGAGTGGGTGCAGAGCCCAGTGAGTGAGTGTGCAGAGCCCAGTGAGTGAGTGCAGAGCCCAGTGAGTGGGTGTGCAGAGCCCAGTGAGTGAGTGTGCAGAGCCCAGTGAGTGAGTGCAGAGCCCAGTGAGTGAGTGTGCAGTGCCCAGTGAGTGAGTGTGCAGAGCCCAGTGAGTGAGTGTGCAGTGCCCAGTGAGTGAGTGTGCAGAGCCCAGTGAGTGAGTGCAGAGCCCAGTGAGTGAGTGTGCAGAGCCCAGTGAGTGAGTGTGCAGAGCCCAGTGAGTGGGTGCAGAGCCCAGTGAGTGAGTGCAGAGCCCAGTGAGTGAGTGCAGAGCCCAGTGAGTGAGTGCAGAGCCCAGTGAGTGGGTGCAGAGCCCAGTGAGTGGGTGCAGAGCCCAGTGAGTGAGTGCAGAGCCCAGTGAGTGAGTGCAGAGCCCAGTGAGTGGGTGCAGAGCCCAGTGAGTGGGTGCAGAGCCCAGTGAGTGAGTGCAGAGCCCAGTGAGTGAGTGCAGAGCCCAGTGAGTGAGTGCAGAGCCCAGTGAGTGAGTGCAGAGCCCAGTGAGTGAGTGCAGAGCCCAGTGAGTGGGTGCAGAGCCCAGTGAGTGAGTGCAGAGCCCAGTGAGTGAGTGCAGAGCCCAGTGAGTGGGTGCAGAGCCCAGTGAGTGGGTGTGCAGAGCCCAGTGAGTGAGTGCAGAGCCCAGTGAGTGAGTGCAGAGCCCAGTGAGTGGGTGCAGAGCCCAGTGAGTGAGTGCAGAGCCCAGTGAGTGGGTGTGCAGAGCCCAGTGAGTGAGTGCAGAGCCCAGTGAGTGAGTGTGCAGAGCCCAGTGAGTGGGTGCAGAGCCCAGTGAGTGAGTGTGCAGAGCCCAGTGAGTGAGTGCAGAGCCCAGTGAGTGAGTGCAGAGCCCAGTGAGTGGGTGCAGAGCCCAGTGAGTGAGTGCAGAGCCCAGTGAGTGAGTGTGCAGAGCCCAGTGAGTGAGTGTGCAGAGCCCAGTGAGTGAGTGTGCAGAGCCCAGTGAGTGAGTGTGCAGAGCCCAGTGAGTGAGTGTGCAGAGCCCAGTGAGTGAGTGCAGAGCCCAGTGAGTGAGTGTGCAGAGCCCAGTGAGTGAGTGTGCAGAGCCCAGTGAGTGAGTGCAGAGCCCAGTGAGTGAGTGTGCAGAGCCCAGTGAGTGAGTGCAGAGCCCAGTGAGTGAGTGCAGAGCCCAGTGAGTGAGTGTGCAGAGCCCAGTGAGTGAGTGTGCAGAGCCCAGTGAGTGAGTGTGCAGAGCCCAGTGAGTGAGTGTGCAGAGCCCAGTGAGTGAGTGTGCAGAGCCCAGTGAGTGAGTGTGCAGAGCCCAGTGAGTGAGTGTGCAGAGCCCAGCGAGTGAGTGCAGAGCCCAGTGAGTGAGTGTGCAGAGCCCAGTGAGTGAGTGTGCAGAGCCCAGTGAGTGAGTGTGCAGAGCCCAGTGAGTGAGTGTGCAGAGCCCAGTGAGTGAGTGTGCAGAGCCCAGTGAGTGGGTGCAGAGCCCAGTGAGTGAGTGTGCAGAGCCCAGTGAGTGGGTGCAGAGCCCAGTGAGTGAGTGCAGAGCCCAGTGAGTGAGTGCAGAGCCCAGTGAGTGAGTGCAGTGCCCAGTGAGTGAGTGTGCAGAGCCCAGTGAGTGTGCAGAGCCCAGTGAGTGGGTGCAGAGCCCAGTGAGTGAGTGCAGAGCCCAGTGAGTGAGTGCAGAGCCCAGTGAGTGAGTGCAGAGCCCAGTGAGTGAGTGCAGAGCCCAGTGAGTGAGTGTGCAGAGCCCAGTGAGTGAGTGTGCAGAGCCCAGTGAGTGAGTGTGCAGAGCCCAGTGAGTGAGTGTGCAGAGCCCAGTGAGTGGGTGCAGAGCCCAGTGAGTGAGTGCAGAGCCCAGTGAGTGGGTGCAGAGCCCAGTGAGTGGGTGCAGAGCCCAGTGAGTGGGTGCAGAGCCCAGTGAGTGAGTGTGCAGAGCCCAGTGAGTGAGTGTGCAGAGCCCAGTGAGTGAGTGTGCAGAGCCCAGTGAGTGAGTGTGCAGAGCCCAGTGAGTGAGTGTGCAGAGCCCAGTGAGTGGGTGCAGAGCCCAGTGAGTGAGTGTGCAGAGCCCAGTGAGTGGGTGCAGAGCCCAGTGAGTGAGTGCAGAGCCCAGTGAGTGGGTGCAGAGCCCAGTGAGTGGGTGCAGAGCCCAGTGAGTGGGTGCAGAGCCCAGTGAGTGAGTGCAGAGCCCAGTGAGTGGGTGCAGAGCCCAGTGAGTGGGTGCAGAGCCCAGTGAGTGAGTGTGCAGAGCCCAGTGAGTGAGTGCAGAGCCCAGTGAGTGAGTGCAGAGCCCAGTGAGTGAGTGTGCAGAGCCCAGTGAGTGGGTGCAGAGCCCAGTGAGTGGGTGCAGAGCCCAGTGAGTGAGTGTGCAGAGCCCAGTGAGTGAGTGCAGAGCCCAGTGAGTGAGTGCAGAGCCCAGTGAGTGAGTGTGCAGAGCCCAGTGAGTGAGTGCAGAGCCCAGTGAGTGGGTGCAGAGCCCAGTGAGTGAGTGCAGAGCCCAGTGAGTGAGTGTGCAGAGCCCAGTGAGTGAGTGCAGAGCCCAGTGAGTGAGTGTGCAGAGCCCAGTGAGTGAGTGTGCAGAGCCCAGTGAGTGAGTGTGCAGAGCCCAGTGAGTGGGTGCAGAGCCCAGTGAGTGGGTGCAGAGCCCAGTGAGTGCAGAGCCCAGTGAGTGGGTGCAGAGCCCAGTGAGTGCAGAGCCCAGTGAGTGGGTGCAGAGCCCAGTGAGTGGGTGCAGTGCCCAGTGAGTGGGTGCAGAGCCCAGTGAGTGCAGAGCCCAGTGAGTGGGTGCAGAGCCCAGTGAGTGCAGAGCCCAGTGAGTGGGTGCAGAGCCCAGTGAGTGAGTGTGCAGAGCCCAGTGAGTGGGTGCAGAGCCCAGTGAGTGGGTGCAGAGCCCAGTGAGTGCAGAGCCCAGTGAGTGGGTGCAGAGCCCAGTGAGTGAGTGTGCAGAGCCCAGTGAGTGGGTGCAGAGCCCAGTGAGTGGGTGCAGAGCCCAGTGAGTGCAGAGCCCAGTGAGTGGGTGCAGAGCCCAGTGAGTGAGTGTGCAGTGCCCAGTGAGTGGGTGCAGAGCCCAGTGAGTGAGTGTGCAGTGCCCAGTGAGTGGGTGCAGAGCCCAGTGAGTGGGTGCAGTGCCCAGTGAGTGAGTGTGCAGTGCCCAGTGAGTGGGTGCAGTGCCCAGTGAGTGAGTGTGCAGTGCCCAGTGAGTGGGTGCAGAGCCCAGTGAGTGAGTGCAGAGCCCAGTGAGTGCAGAGCCCAGTGAGTGGGTGCAGAGCCCAGTGAGTGGGTGCAGTGCCCAGTGAGTGAGTGCAGAGCCCAGTGAGTGGGTGCAGAGCCCAGTGAGTGAGTGCAGAGCCCAGTGAGTGAGTGCAGAGCCCAGTGAGTGAGTGCAGAGCCCAGTGAGTGGGTGCAGAGCCCAGTGAGTGAGTGCAGAGCCCAGTGAGTGAGTGCAGTGCCCAGTGAGTGGGTGCAGAGCCCAGTGAGTGGGTGCAGAGCCCAGTGAGTGGGTGCAGTGCCCAGTGAGTGGGTGCAGAGCCCGGCGCTGCTGCTTCATTGCGCTCTGTACTTACCCGCAGTCGGGCTGAGGGGCTCCCACTCTCTGGGCAGAAGCTGGGAGGCACAGTCGGGGTTTTTCCTCTTGGGGCAGCTCGCCACCATCCTGGACTCGGGGCAAGAGGAGCTCCAACCCGTCTTCAAGCGGCTGCGAGCCTGGGACACACCGGGGCTGCTCAGCAATGACTGGCACACATTGTGTCCCTGCCTCTCCCTCTGTCCCGGGGTCTGTCTGTCTCCCTGCTTCTCCCCCTGTCTCTCTCTCTCTCTCTGTCCCTGCCTTTACCCCCCTCACTCTGTGTCTCTCCCTTTGCCTCACTTTCTCTGTTCCTGCCCCTGTCTTGTGTGTCTCTCTGTCAGTGACTCTCTCCTCTCTATGTGTGTTTCTCTGTGTCTATTTCTCTCCTTCTCCCAACTTCTCTCCCTCTCTTTGCCTCTATCTCTGTGTGTGTCTCTCTCTCTATCTCTTTGCCTCTGTGTGTGTGTGTGTTTGTCTCTCTCTCTCTCAATCCGCTGGATAGAAACTAATACAGGACGGAATGGTTACATGTGACTGACCAATCACAGTGCCAGCTGTACCTCAGGCCCCGCCCCCTCACAGAGGCACCACCCCATTGGCTGGCCGCCCTGAGATAGAACTAAAGTCGTGTGGCGATTGGGCAGGCTGCAGCCAATCAGTGTTGACCCTCCAACCCTCCCCTCGTCCCTGCCCATTGAGTGATGAGGTTGAGATTGGCACTGGGGCAATGTGCCAGCGTGAGCGATAACAGGAGCAACTTCAACAGGGCGAGGATAACAAAAATAACTTCTTATTTTTTGTAATCCAATGTTGAACATGATGTGGAGTTGCCGGCGTTGGACTGGGGTGGGCGCAGTAAGAAGTCTCACAACACCAGGTCAAAGTCCAACAGGTTTATTTGGTAGCACGAGCTTTCAGAGCGCTGCCCCTTCATCAGGTGAATGGATACAGAGGAATTAATCAGGCGAATGAGGCTCCGGGAGTTCTTCCACAAACCCCAAGAGACCAACAATGAACCCAATGAGAAAAAAACACTTGAACATGAATAAGATTACAAACTGCATTTATATAGCTTCCTTAATGTGGTGAAAGTTTGCAAAGCAATTAATGGAGCAGCAGAGAAAGACATGGGCGCGCAACCAAACACTTGGTTAAAGAATTAGGAGCAATTCTTAAAGAGGAGAGAGAAATAGAGAGGGTCAGAGAATTGGACAGGTTAGCACCCAGGCTGCCCATCTTTCGGACTGTGGGAGGAAACCCGAGCACCCAGAGGAAACCCACACAGACATGGGGAGAACGTGCAGACTCCGCACAAACGCCCAAGGCCAGAAGTAAACCCAGGTCCCTGGCGCTGTAAGGCAGCGGTGCTATTAGCTATGAGGAGAGGTTGGATAAACTCGGTTTGTTCTCACTGGAACGACGGAGGTTGAGGGGTGACCTGATCGAGGTTTACCAGATTATGAGTGGCGTGGACAGAATGGATAGTCAGAAGCTCTTTCCTAGGGTAGAAAAGTCAAGTACTAGGGGACATAGGTTTAAGGTGCATGGGGAAAAGTTGAGAGGAAATTATTTACACAGAGAGTGGTGAATGGCTGGAATGCCCGGGGATGTGGTGGGAGCAAGTACGATAGCGGCATTTAAGGGGAAACTAGACGAATACATGAATAAAGTTTATTATTTATTTATTAATCACAAGTAGTCTTACATTAACACTGCAGTGAATTTACTGTGAAAATACCCTAGTCGCCACACTCTGGTGCCTGTTCGGTTACACTGAGGGAGAATTTAGCACGGCCAATGCACCTAATTAGATTGGGAGGAAACTGGAGCACCCGGAGGAAACCCACGCAGACACGAGGAGAATGTGCAAACTCCACACAGAGAGTGACCCAAGCCGGGAATCCGGGTCCCTGGCGCTGTGAGGCAGCAGAGCTAACCACTGTGCCACCGTGCTGTGCTGAATAGAATGGGAATGGAAGGATACGGAATCTGTAAGTGCATACGGTTTTAGTTTAGGCAGGCATCATGATCGGCGCAGGCTTGGAGGGCCTGTGCTGTCCTGTTCTTTGCTCTCTTTGTTCATTGTTCTAATCACTGTGTCACCGTGTTTCATGTGTTGCTGCAGACTCAATGGGTCGAAGGGCCTCTATATGATTCTATGATAAAGCGGATGGCCAGGTCACACGATTTCAGAAAGAGCAGCGAAGCCCTGACTAATATTCACCCCTCAACCAACAATAAAAATAATATTTCCATTATCACAGTGCCATTTATGGGATCTCATTGTTCAGATATTGACTGCTGTGCTTCTGATATTAGTGATGTGGAGATGCCGGTGTTGGACTGGGGTAAACACGGTAAGAAGTCTCACAACACCAGGTTAAAGTCCAACAGGTTTATTTGGTAGCAAAAGCCACTAGCTTTCGGAGCGCTGCCCCTTCGTCAGGTGAGTGGGAATTCTGTTCACAAACAGGGCATATAAAGACACAAACTCAATTTACAAAATAATGGTTGGAATGCGAGTCTTTACAGGTAATCAAGTCTTAAAGGTACAGACAATGTGAGTGGAGAGAGCGTTAAGCACAGGTTAAAGAGATGTGTATTGTCTCCAGACAGGACAGTTAATGAGATTTTGCAAGTCAGGCAAGCCATGGGGGTTACAGATAGTGTGACATGAACACAAGATCCCGGTTTAGGCCGTCCTCATGTGTGCGGAACTTGGCTATCAGTCTCTGCTCAGCGACTCTGCGCTGTCGTGTGTCGTGAAGGCCGCCTTGGAGAATGCTTACCTGAAGATCAGAGGCCGAATGCCTGTGACCGCTGAAGTGCTCCCCAACAGGAAGAGAACAGTCTTGCCTGGTGATTGTCGAGTGGTGTTCATTCATCCGTTGTCATAGCGTCTGCATGGTCTCCCCAATGTACTTGGGTTCATGTCACGTTAAAGAAGCCATCCCCTACGGACAAGCCCTCCATATACACAGGATCTGCTTGGATGAGGAGGATCGCAACAGACACCTCCAGACGCTGAAAGATGCCCTCATAAGAACAGGATACGGTGCTCGACTCATCGATCAACAGTTCCAATGCACCACAGCGAAAAACTGCACCGACTCCTCAGAAGACAAACACGGGACACAGTGGACAGAGTACCCTTCGTCGTCCAGTACTTCCCCGGAGCGGAGAAGCTACGACATCTTCTCCGGAGGCTTCAACATGTCATTGATGAAGACAAACATCTCGCCAAGGCCATCCCCACACCCCCACTTCTTGCCTTCAAACAAGCGCACAACCTCAAACAGACCATTGTCCACAGCAAACTACCCAGCCTTCAGGAGAACAGTGACCACGACACCACACAACCCTGCCACAGCAACCTCTGCAAGACGTGCCGGATCATCGACACGGATGCCATCATCTCACGTGAGAACACTATCTACCAGGTACACGGTACCTACTCTTGCAACTAGACCAATGTTGTCTACCTGATACGCTGCAGGAAAGGATGTCCCGAGGCATGGTACATTGGGGAAACCATGCAGATGCTACAACAACGGATGAATGAACACCGCTCGACAATCACCAGGCAAGAGTGTTCTCTTCCTGTTGGGGAACACTTCAGCGGTCACGGGCATTCAGCCTCTGATCTTCGGGTAAGCGTTCTCCAAGGCGGCCTTCACGACACACGACAGCGCAGAGTCGCTGAGCAGAGACTGATAGCCAAGTTCCGCACACATGAGGACGGCCTCAACCGGGATATTGGGTTCATGTCACACTATCTGTAACCCACATAACGACTTGTCTGGACTTGCAAAATCTCACTGGCTGTCCTGTCTGGAGACAATACACATCTCTTTAACCTGTGCTTAACGCTCTCTCCACTCACTTTGTCTGTACCTTTAAGACTTGATTACCTGTAAAGACTCGCATTCCAACCATTATTTTGTAAATTGAGTTTGTGTCTTTATATGCCCTGTTTGTGAACAGAATTCCCACTCACCTGATGAAGGAGCAGCACTCCGAAAGCTGGTGGATTTTGCTACCAAATAAACCCGTTGGACTTTAACCTGGTGTTGTGAGACTTCTTCTGATATTAGAACAGCTGCTGCATTCCCTAAATCCAATCGCGGGTTATGGGGGACAGACAGGAGTCGAGGCCACAGTCAGATCAGCCACGATCTTATCGAATGGCGGAGCAGGCCTGAGGGGCCGAATGGCCTCCTCCTACTCTGTGTTCACGTGTTCTCGTTAATTGTCTGTGAAACATTTGTCAGCATTTGTCTTTTCATTAATAACAGGAAACGGGAAGGGGCAGGTAAATGCTGACAGACAGGACAGGCCTTTCAACACACTGACCGCCCGTGTGAAATCACATTGATTCTGTGTGATCAGCCTGACCTCAATCCTGTTCCTCAATCCCATCTCCATAAACATGTCCTGGATCTATTTATACCGTTGATTTTAGCTTTTGTTTTATTCCACACTTCCAGCTTCTCACACCTATGCTAATTATTCCTAAAGCCTGTCACATCCCTTCACACTCGATTCATTAGTGTTGCACCAGCCTCACTCCTTCGAGCTGACAAACATTTATTTTCATTCAAAAATGTCATTCTTAAAAATAAGGAGTTTACAGCACGGTGGCACAGTGGTTAACGCTGCTGCCTCACAGCGCCAGGGACCCGGGTTCGATTCCAGCCTCAATTAACAATGACTAAATTCAATCACAATTCCCCAATGTGCTGATTTGTGATGATGTAAACAAACAACAGAATCCTAAACCACCGCAAACTCAGTCGTATCTTGGGTGTAATCTTCTGATTGAATCCTGAGTGGAAAATTTACCCTTTCATCTTATACTCAACGGGGGATTATTTGACAGTTTTTAAGCAAAAATTATAATAAAAGGAGAAACACTTCTAAAGGAAATATCAATCTCCTTGGACCAATCACGTAACAATTCTCTCTGATACCTGGAGTCAATATTTCAACCAATTGCACTAAAAACAAATGATCCAGCGCTTGCTGTTGTGGAGTCTTGCTGTGCGCAAATTGACTGCTTTGCTTCTTCTATTTCAACAATGGTTACAATTCCAGAGTACTTCATAGAACATAGAACATAGAACAGTACAGCACAGAACAGGCCCTTCGGCCCACGATGTTGTGCCGAGCTTTATCTGAAACCAAGATCAAGCTATCCCACTCCCTATCATCCTGGTGTGCTCCATGTGCCTATCCAACAACCGCTTAAATGTTCCTAAAGCGTCTGACTCCACTATCACTGCAGGCAGTCCATTCCACACCCCAACCACTCTCTGCGTAAAGAACCTACCTCTGATATCCTTCCTATATCTCCCACCATGAACCCTATAGTTATGCCCCCTTGTAATAGCTCCATCCACCCAAGGAAATAGTCTTTGAACGTTCACTCTATCTATCCCCTTCATCATTTTATAAACCTCTATTAAGTCTCCCCTCAATTAGTGGGGTAAATATGTGGGGTTACAGTGATAGGGCCTGAGTGAGATGTTCTGTTGGAGAGTTGGTGCAGACGGTACGGCAGCACAGTGGTTAGCACTGCTGCTTCACAGCTCCAGGGACCTGGGTTCGATTCCCGGCTTGGGTCACTGTCTGTGTGGAGTTTGCACATTCTCCTCGTGTCTGCGTGGGTTTCCTCCGGGTGTTCCAGTTTCCTCCCACAGTCCAAAAATGTGCGGGTTAGTTTGATTGGCCATGCTAAAATTGCCCCTTAGTGTCCTGAGATGCGTAGGTAAGAGGGATTAGCGGGTAAATATGTTGGGATATGGGGGTAGGGCCTGGATGGTGGTCAGTGCAGACTCGATGGGCCAAAAGGCCTCTTTCTGCACTGTAGGATCCTATGATTCTATGATTCTATCAGACTCGATGGGTCGAATGGCCTCCTTCTGCACTGTAGGGATTTTATGAATTCTATACTTTCTGTACCATTCTGCCCGCTGTGCCAATACTGTCCCTTTGAACAAGCAATCCAATTAGTCCTCCTCCTCCAGCTCAGTGTGAGTGGTTGGTGCGGTAACCAGGCTCAGTGTCGACGGTTAGTGCGGAAAGCAGGCTCAGGGTCAGTGGTTAGTGCGATAACCAGGCTCAGTGTGGGTGGTTAGTGCAGTGACCAGGCTCAGTGATGATGGTTAGTGTGGTAACCAGGCTCAGTGTCGATGGTTAGTGCGGTAACCAGGCTCAGTGTCGGTGGTTAGTGTGGTAACCAGGCTCAGTGTCGATGGTTAGTGCAGTAACCAGGCTCAGTATCGGTTGTTAGTGCGGTAACCAGGCTCAGTGTCGATGGTTAGTGTGGTAACCAGGCTCAGTGTCGATGGTTAGTGCGGTAACCAGACTCAGTGTCGGTGGTTAGTGCGGTAACCAGGCTCAGTGTGGGTGGTTAGTGCGGTAACTAGGCTCAGTGTCGGTCATTAGTGTGATATCCAGGATCAGTGTCGATGGATAGTGCGGTAACCAGGCTCAGTGTTGGTAGTTAGTGTGGTAACCAGTCTCAGTGTCGGTCGTTAGTGCGGTAACCAGGTTCAGTGTCAATTGTTAGTGCGGTAACCAGGCTCAGTGTCAATTGTTAGTGCGGTAACCAGGCTCAGTGTGGGTGGTTAGTGCGGTAACCAGGCTCAGTGTGGGTGGTTAGCGCGGTAACCAGGCTCAGTGTGGGTGGTTAGTGCGGTAACCAGGCTCAGTGTTGGTGGTTAGTGCGGTAACCAGGCTCAGCGTCGGTGGTTAGTGTGATAACCAGTCTCAGTGTTGGTGATTAGTGCAGCTACTAGGCTCAGTGTTGATGGTTAGTGCGGTAACCAGGCTCAGTGTTGGTGGTTAGTGCAGTAACCAGGCTCAATGTTGGTGGTTAGTGCAGTAACCAGGCTCAATGTTGGTGGTTATTGCAGTAACCAGGCTCAGTGTCAGTGGTTAGTGCGGTAACCAGGCTCAGTGTTGATGGTTAGTGCGGTAACCAGGCTCAGTGTTGGTGGTTAGTGCAGTAACCAGTCTCAGTGTTGGTGGTTAGTGCGGTAACCAGGCTCACTGTTGGTGGTTAGTGCGGTAACCAGGCTCAGTGTCGGTGGTTAGTACGGTAACCAGGCTCAGTGTCGGTGGTTAGTACGGTAACCAGGCTCAGTGTTGGTGGTTAGTGCGGTAACCAGGCTCAGTGTCAGTGGTTAGTGCGGTAACCAGGCTCAGTGTCGGTGGTTAGTACGGTAACCAGGCTCAGTGTTGGTGGTTAGTGCGGTAACCAGGCTCAGTGTCGGTGGTTAGTACGGTAACCAGGCTCAGTGTTGGTGGTTAGTGCGGTAACCAGGCTCAGTGTCAGTGGTTAGTGCAAGTATTTGGTGCACATGGATTGCACCAGGTCTCCAAGCGGCTCACTGCAGGGGGAAGTTGATCTCCATCACTGGGTGACAGAGCATGGATATGGGCCAATAACTAGCTGGGTCAGCGACAGGGTTCCCCCAGCCGAGGATGGTAATGATTTTAGCCCCCATCGGGTTGATGGAATGACATGGGTGGCATGGTGGCACAGTGGTTAGCATTGCTGCCTCACAGTGCCAGGGACCCGGGTTCAATTCCGGCCTCGGGTCACTGTCTGTGCAGAGTTTGTGCATTCTCCCCGTGTCTGCGTGGGTTTCCTCCGGGTGCTCCGGTTTCCTCCCACAGTCTGAAAGACATGCTGGTTAAGTGCATTGCCCATGTTAAGTTACCCCCGTAGTGTCCAAAGCTGTGTAGGTTAAGTTGATAAACGACGGGGAAATGTGCGGCGTTATGGGGATAGGGAGGGGGCCTGGGTAAGATTCGTGCAGACTTGATGGGCCAAACAACCTCTTCTGCACTGTTGGAATTCTATGATTAACAGAATTGCATGGAATTTGCAGATACTATAGTGACTTTTAAGGGGCTCCTCGACAAATATATGAATAGGATGGGAATAGGGGGATATGGTCCCGGGAAGGGTAGGGGGTTTTAGTTCAGTCGGACAGCATGGTCGGTGCAGGCTCGGAGGGCCGAAGGGCCTGTTCCTGTGCTGTAATTTTCTTTGTTCTTTATCCTTTGTACACCAGTTGCAGGGAAGCCTGCCATTGGGTCCCAGGTTCTTTCAGGAATTCAGGAACGATGCCATCAAGTCCGACGTTTTCCTGAGTGGAGAAAGGCCTGTGTCAATGTCAGCTTTGTATAGGCAGAGGAAAGCAGCAATGTGGGAGATGGTGTGAGATGGTCTCGAAAATTTCCCTCCCCGACTTCATGACAAGTTTCCTCAGTTGAGGCCTTCGTCTTCAGCCTCGGAGTGGGGGATGATTTGTTTCCACACAGAAAGTGGATTCTCAGGTGACTGAGGCACCCACTGTGTGGCCTACAGTCTCTGTCAGAGGGCAGCAGACAATGGCTAGAGGAGGGGGTGGGTGGGATTGTTGTCAGTGCAGGCTCGATGGGCCGAATGGCCTCGTTCTGCATTGTAGGGATTCTATGATTCTAAGAAATGGATTCTTTCTGTGTTGTAAAAGTCTGTGGTTATAAATTAGAATCGCTACATGTTTGTTTCTTTGGACACATTCTCCGGAAAACAGAATTCCTGATTTTCAGCGTTTGAAATGTATGTGGTTAATCGCATGGCAAGTTAGATGCACCCTGGTTATTCCCATCTCATTGTGTAATGGTGTATGGGCACTTGCTGATTTCCCACTGGCTGGGGTGGCTCTGAGTGGGGGGCTTGGTGGGGTGGGGGGAGTTGGTGGGGTGGGGGAGTTGGTGGGGTGGGGGGAGTTGGTGGGGTGGGGGAGTTGGTGGGGTGGGGGAGTTGGTGGGGTGGGGGAGTTGGGGGGATTGGTTGGGTGGGGGGGTTGGTAGGGTGGGGGGGGTTGGTGGGGTGGGGGGGGTTGGTGGGGTGGGGGGGGTTGGTGGGGTGGGGGGGGTTGGTGGGGTGGGGGGGGTTGGTGCGGTGGGGAGGTTGGGGAGGTTGGTGGGGTGGGAGGTTGGTGGGGTGGAGGAATGGGTGGGATGGGGGGGGGAGGTTGGTGGGGTGGGGGGGAAAGTGAGGAAGGGGGTCAGTAACCAGTGAACATTGATTTGAAATAATTGGCAAAAGATGCCAGGGAGGAGATGAAAATTTATTTTTAACCCAGCGAGTTATTGTGACCTGGAATTCACTGCCTGAAAGGGGGTTGGAAATAGACTCTGAAAACAATTGGCACTCTACTTAAAAAGAGGGGGAAATTCAGGGCTGAAGGGAAAGCTCAGGGGAGTGAGATTATTTTCCAGCTCTATCAGAGCTGGCATAGGCATGATGGGCTGAATAGCCTCCTCTACGATTCTATCATCCCAGCACCCTTCAGCGATGCAGCATTTTCGAACTGAAAGATTCCTTGGCTGTTTCCGATGGGGAACTGATTGCTTTATTCTTGTATTTACAGACCAGTCTAGACCTGGGTGGGTTTTATAATCTTCAGACACTCTGGGCTTCCGACAGCAGCTGTACACACAAGCTCCAGAGTAACTCTGTTTCCACTTCAAGATTTGATCTCGACAACTCTAATTTCCGGGGAAAACATTCTTAATTCTGCACTGGCTAATGTCCAAAGCCAGACACTTCCTTAAACGAAAGGGAGTTGGTATAACATTCTGTGAATGTTAGTGTTTGACATTCAGCCAATTGCTTGGGACAACAGAGCACAGTTAAACATGTGAGCAGGAAAAATACAAAGGGAAGCCTTTCGGTCTGCAAGGTAGTATCATAGCTGCACAAGACTATAGAGGGTCTGTTAGGTTCATGTGAAAATAATTACAAGTTCTAATCCACTCTTTGTTGTTGCATTACTGGGATTAATACTCTCTCCAAACTCTTCCCCCCGACCTCCAGGAACTTTGCACCAAGTGCAGTTCTCCCACAGCATTACAATCGAGTCTGCCAACCAGCAAAGCCACAACTCTGTACTTATCACACCCTCATCTTATAATAAAAATAAACACTGGCTTTCAGCCAATGAAAACCTACCAATTTACAGAGCAGCTGATAGGATGCTGGACTCTCAGATTTCCTTCACCAATCATCACTGAGACAGCGAAATGTTTTGCCAAATGTGGAAGAATGTAACCGGAGGTTGATTAGTTTATCTGCATTTGCTACTTGGAGGTTGCTGGCTCTGGCTGATGTGGAGCCCACTCAATGTCCGAGATTTGCAAAAACTACAAAACGAATAGTCAGGAAACCGAATCGTCCTTGAAACCATTCAGACCAAGAGTTATTTATGTTTTTACCTTACGTGCCTAACCATCGGAAAACTGCTGCCTCACAGCGCTGGGGGCCCGGATTCGATTCCCGACTTGGGTCACTGTCTGTGTGGAGTCTGCACGTTCTCCCCGTGTCTGCGTGGGTTTCCTCCGGGTGCTCAGGTTTCCACCCACAATCCAAAGATGTGCGGGTTAGGTGGATTGGCCATGCTAAATTGCCCCTTAGTGTCAGGGGGACTAGCTAGGATGAACGCATAGGGTTATGGGAATAGGGCTTAGGTGGGATTGTGGTCGGTGCAGACTCAATGGGCCGAATGGCCTCCTTCTGCACTGTAGGGATTCTATAATTGAAAGATAACACTGAGCCAACAGAAAGAATCCCAGCTTATATTTCAATATCTTATCCACACACGGAACAACAACCACAAAAGCTGCACACATTCACCCTCTCCGAGTTTAGTTACTTGGGATTCATGGAGGGAATCATGACAGTTATTTACAACGTGGAGAGAACCGGTTTCTGTGAAACCATTGAAATGACTGGCTCCCAAAGAGATTGCTTCCAGATGGTTAAAACTGACGTAATCTTTTACAATGCTGCAGTCTTTTCATTAGAAAAGGCAATGATGGTAAACAGTTATCTAGCTATCGGGGATAGCAGAAACATTTCAGCAAATCTTTGCAGCTGTTTTTGTGTCTTTTCTCAGAAAAGGCAATTATCACCACCAGCCACCAGCTGAGCTTTTTATTCATTTTTTATTTTATTCATTCATGAGACACGGGTATTGCTGGCTGGGCCAGTATTTATTGCCCATCCCTAGTTGCCCTTGGAGGGTAACTGAGGGTGAACCACATTGCTGTGGCTCTGGAGTCACATGTAGGCCAGACCGGGTAAGGACGGCAGATTTCCTTCCCTAAAGGACATTAGTGAACCAGATGGGTTTTTCCGACAATGGTTTCATGGTCATCAGTAGATTCTTAATTCCAGATTTTCTTTATTGAATTCAAATTCTATTATCTACCATGGCCCAATTCGAACCCGGGTCCCCAGAACATTAGCTGAGTTTCTGGACTAATAGTCCAGCGATAGTACCACTGGACCATCACCTTCCACATTTATGAGATTTGGGCATCACTGTCTGGACTAGCATTTATTGCCCATCCCTAATTGCCCCTTGAGAAGGTGGTGGTGAGCTGCCTCTTGAGCCGCTGCAGTCCCTGTGGTGTAGGTACATACACAGTGCTGTTAGGGAGTTCCAGGATTTTGACCCAACGACAGTGAAGGAATAGCAGTATATTAAACACTGGGAATTAAATTATTTTTACCTGTTTTAAAGTTTAATTATTAGCGTCACAAGTAGGCTTACATTAACACTGCAATGAAATTACTGTGAAAATCCCCCAGTCGCCACACTCCGGCACCTGTTCGGGTACTCTGAGGGAGAACTTAGCAGGGCCAATGCACCTAACCAGCACATCTTTCGGACTGTGGGAGGAAACCGGAGCACCCGGAGGAAACCCACACAGACACAGGGAGAACGTGCAGACTCCACACAGACAGTGACCCAAGCCGGGAATGGAATCCGGGTCCCTGGCGCTGTGAGGCAGCAGTGCTAACCACTGTGCCATGCTGCTTTTTAATCACCCAGAGTTCAGTTGTGTTTACGTGTAGACCATCACCACATAAATAAAAATGCCAATTTGGAATTTTGCACCAACTGTTGCTGTCAGTGAATTACTAAAGGTCGTGACTGTAGCCCAATCCATCACGCAAACCAGCCTCCCATCCATTGACTCTGTCTACACTTCCCGCTGCCTCGGCAAAGCAGCCAGCATAATTAAGGACCCCACGCACCCCGGACATTCTCTCTTCCACCTTCTTCCGTTGGGAAAAAGATACAAAAGTCTGAGATCACGGACCAACCGACTCAAGAACAGCTTCTTCCCTGCTGCTGTCAGACTTTTGAATGGAGCTACCTCGCATTAAGTTGATCTTTCTCTACACCCTAGCTATGACTGTAACACTACATTCTGCACCCTCTCCTTTCCTTCTCTATGAACGGTATGCTTTGTCTGTATAGCGCAAGAAACAATACTTTTTACTGTATGCTAATACATGTGACAATAATAAATCAAATCAAATCAAATCAGTGTAACCTGGATCTGATGAATCTGAGCCATTCTGTGCCAGCAGTAAGGCAGCACTGCTGTCCCTGTCCAAAGCATCTGGAACACTCAGACTTGTTAATGGTCATTTTGAAATTGATGTTTACGTCATTTAGATATTGCTTATTAATCTTTTAAATGATAAAAACTGCTTGTTTTAAGCTTGGGGATTTTAAATGGTGGTGAATGCTTGTGAATCAAAAAATTACAAAATTATCAACTACACAGGGAATTTATCAGTAATTGAAACTGCAAATAGAATTATAGAGTCATACAGTGTATTGGTTAAAATAGTATATATTTCAGCCAATTACAATTTTCATATAGAATCGTACAGTTCAGAAGGAGGCCATTCAGCCCATCGAGTCTGCACCAACAACAATCCCCCCCCAGGTCCTATCCCCATAACCCCGTGTATTTACCCTAACTAGTCCCCCTGAAATTAAGGGGCAATTTAGCATGGCCAATCAACCTAACCCACACATCTTTGGACTGTGGGAGGAAACTGGAGCACCCGGAGGAAACCCACGCAGACACGGGGAGAACGTGCAGACTCCACACAGACAGTGACCCAAGCCGGGAATTGAACCCAGGTCCTGGGCGCTGTGAGGCAGCAGTGCTAACCACTGTGCCACCGTGCCACCTCAATTTTCTAGGAATCTTTGAAAGATTAAACCAGGTAGTTAACAGAAGGCAATGATGAGTGTTTCAGGTTTGCCTTCCATTTCATTGGTGAATTTTAGAATATGAGAGATCGGAGCAGGAGTTGCCATTTAAGCCATTCAGGAAGATCATGATCACCTATCTCACTAACCCCACATCCCTCATTCCCGTAATGTCCCAAAATCTATCAATCTCAGTCTTCAATATTCTCAACCAATCAGCATCCATAACCCTCTGGGTAGAGAATTTCAAAAACTCACAGCCCTTCAAGTGAAAAAATTTCTTCTCATCTCAGTCCGAGATGTCTGTATTTTTATTCTGAGGCTGCGACTCTGTGTTCTAGATTTCCCAGCCGGGGGGAAACAACCGCCTAGAATCTACCTTGTCGAGCCTCTTAAGAATTTTAATAGTTTCAACAAGATCACCTCTCATCCTTAGGCTTTTGGCCTAGTCTCTACTCAATTATGGAGCAGTTCCTTCGTCAATAAGCAATGGTTTTTGATTATGAATCTTGAGTGAATCCAAAAATACGTCAAGTGCGAATGGGAGTGAATGAAAAAGTCAGACCCAAATGTCTAACGCTGGAATCGTGGGCTATCATTCGGCACTTCTGTAATGATCAGTTTAGACAATGCACTGCGATCTGGAAGGGTCTGCCTGAAAGGGCGCTGGAAGCAGATTCAACAGGAACTTTCAAAAGGAAGTTGGAGAAACAGTTGAAGAGGAAACATTTGCAGGGCTCTGGGGAAAGATCTGGGGTTACTGAGACTAATTAGATTGCTCTTTCCAAGGTCCAGTACAGGCACAATGAGTATGTAGAAGATTATATCGACAAAGTCTTACCTTGATGTAGAGCAATACCTGAGGTTAAAAGTTAACTTTAACTCATCATCATTAATTAAGTCCGTGCCGGCTGTCTCTGGCTTTGGGAAATGGGAAACTTTGCCAATTCTCACCTGCATTTATTGTGACATTGGGCAGTGGACACGCTCCCACTCTAAAACAGCTTTCCTAGTTTTTTAATTTGTTCCTGCATGTATTCCTAAGTTGCCCTTGGCACCAGCTCAATAATTACCTCACAAGCAACATCAACCTGTATTTATATAGCACCTTTACTTTAGTAAGAATACCACAAGGCGCTTCACAGCATCATTAAATAGACAAAATTTGAGACCAGACTACAAGAAGAGACATGGATCGGGAAACCAGAAGTGTCTGACAGGAGGGACGGGAGGTAGAGAGGGTTTATGGGGGGTGGGGGAGGTCGGGGGTGGGGGGAGGGGGGGGGGGAATTCCAGAGCTTGGGCCCTCAGCAGCTGAAAGCAATGACATCACAGGTGGACTAATTCAAATCAGAGTGTGCCAATGGCCAGTGTTGGAGGAATGTAGAGATGGTGTCGGGCTGGAGGGGGTTGTAGTGAGAGGGAGGAGGTGAAGCCATGGAGAGATTTGAAAACAAGTTTGAGATATTGCTGGATCAGGAGCCAATATTTGTAGTCTCAATAGTGATGCCAGTCCCCAGGAGGGGGAGAAGATTGTCAGTGCTTTCCTTACCTTTGCTGAGAAGCAGTCAATGTCCTGCTCTGATTGACTCAGTTGTGGTCTGGGGCATCTGGAACTGGGTGGACCGTTTTGACAACTCACTCAACGAGTGAAAACCAGTGAGAAACAAGAGCTAACGGCAAAATACTGCGGATGCTGGAATCTGAAACAAAAACAGAAAATGCTGGAAAAGCTCAGAAGTTCTGACAGCATCTGTGGAGAGAGAAATAGAGCCAAAACTTTGAGTCTGGATGACCCTTTTGTCAGAGACAAGGGCTTGTTGCTTCATGAACAACATCTGGGGATGAAAAACTAAACCACATCACAAAGGTTTAAGGTAGGAGACAGCAAACCCATTGCTAAACAAACCTCTCCCTGTGGCTGCGATATGGACAAGATGTTGAGAACAGATTCTTCCAGAAGCTCAGCTTGTGTGAATTAGTTAACACATTTCCTCTCCTTAAACATAATGATTAGACAAATAAAATAACAAATGGATCTGTTGCTTAGTAACTATGATTGTGCGCAGCTTTGGTTCCCTTGCTTTCAGAGGGATATAATTGCATTAGAAGCAGGTTCAGAGAGTGTTTACCAGGTTGAGTGCTGGGAAGGGTTGTCTTAAGGTGAAGATCTGAGGAGGTCACGTCAATATCCGTTGGAGTTCGAAGACTGAAAGGCTCTTATTGAAATATATAAGATTCTGAAGGGACTTGACAGAGTGGCTGCTTTTCCCCTTGTGGAGGAGGTTAGAGCTAGGGGCCACTGTTTAAAAATAGGAGACTTCCCATTTAAGATGGGGATGAGGAATGATTCTTTTTGCTCAGTTAGCCTTTGGAATTCTCTGCAGCTGAGAGCAGTGGAAGCTGGGCCTTCACATATCTTCAAGGCTGAGTTTGACCGATGTTTGATAGAGAAAAGTTATGGGGGAATCGACAGGAAGTGAAGTCAAGGCCACATTCAGTCCAACCACGATTTGATGAATGGCAGACCAGGCTTGAGGGGCCAAATGGCCTGAACCTGCTCCTATTTCCTATCACTTTATGTCAGCCCATTTGACGGGTTTATTAGTGTAAAATGAAAGAAGAAAAAGCAAGCAACAAGAGGCAATGAACATTGAATCGGTTCGGGAGTCTCGGAGTGGGAGATTGAAGCTTCCTTGTTGACAGACTGGAAGTAGAAGAGAATGACCTGAATCCATGCTGTGTGACACTCCTCAGAGCAGCTCTGGACAAGTAGCTCCGATGTCCATCTCTGAGTCAGGGTCTGGTGAATTTTACAATCGTAGAAAGAAGGAACTTCTCTGCTCAAAGGAGAACAATCTCAAAACCAGTTCAAAGCAGAATCCTTACTGTCCCGTTTTCCTGTTTTTTTCTTCTGGATGTCCAGTCTCTCCACATGAACTCAAGTTCCTGGAATCTGCGAGGTGATGGCCTAGTGGTATGGATTTGCTGTCTCCTACCATAAACCTTTGTGATATGATTAACTAAACTGTTAATCCAGAAACTCAGCTAATGTTCTGGGGACCTGGGTTCGAATCCCGCCACAAAAGATGGTGGAATTTGAATTCAATAAAAAATATCTGAAATTAAGAATCTACCGATGACCATGAAACCATTGTCGATTGTCGGAAAAACCCATCTGGTTCACTAATGTCCTTTAGGGAAGGAAATCTGCCATCCTGACCCGGTCTGGCCTACATGTGACTCCAGAGCCACAGCAATGTGGTTGACTCTCAACTGCCCTCGGGCAACTAGGGATGGGCAATAAATGCTGGCCCAGCCAGCGACGCCCATGTCCCACAAATGAATTTTAAAAACGTTCCTGTAAATCTAACCTCTCCAAGGCCTTCACGTTGTTAATAAAGTGCATTGCCTGGGATTGGACACAATACTCCAGCTGAGGTTTAACCAGCGAATTATAAAGGTTTATTGCAACTTGCTTGCTTTTCCACACATTCTCTATTTATAACACCAAGGATTGGTGTGCAGTTCTTTTTTTAAAATGGCTTTATCAGCGTGTCCTAACACCTTCAAAGTTTTGCATCTGTGATTGGTCTAGAGAGAGGGAGAGAGAGAATACAGAAGAACACACAAATCTAATTTCAGTCTGATGGAATGTGTAAACAGTTGGCAGAGGTTACAGAAATCTCTTCAGCTGCAGACGTGACATTGAACTAACCAAGCATCTTATAGCAGGGGCGGGGAGGGGGAGCACTTTTAAGATCAGCGCGATAATTTTGTTGAACGACCAAATGAATTTCTACACAATTGAATACATTAGATTTGAAATGTAGAGGTAACTTGGTGAGGCTCTGCTGTATGGGGCAACATGAGAAAGGACCACACACAACGTGAATACATTTCAGTGCAGCTAGTGGAGGGTTTCAGGAGAGGCGAGTGGACATCAGGATTGTGCTGGACGGTGAGCATGCTCAGATTTACTGTTTCTGTCACATCAATTTCTGAACCAAGTGTTGTAAATAGTAAAATTGGCCTCAATTCCCCAACTCACCTCTATGATCTATTGAAGATCTCGATCATACAGGGTCCATTTCCAGTGCCATACCTATTCCCTCAAACACATTTCCCAATGTCATGACAGTTCACCCATTAACTCACCTGGTAAAAATACAGCAACATTGAGAATCCCACAGACTGAGGCCATTCAGTCCATCCAATCTGTGCTGCCTCTTTGAAGGAGCTATCAAATTAATTCCACTCCCCACCCTTTTCTCGTGAGCCTCACAATTTCTCTTAGTGAAGTATTTACCCAGTTTTCATTTGAAAATGACAATGAAATCTGTTTCAGTCACCTTTCCAGGCAGCACATTCCAGATCACAAAATCTCACTGTGGGAAAAATTAATTCTCCTCATCTCCCCTCTGGTTATTTTATCAAAACCCTTCCATCTGTGTCTGTCTGCTTACTGAGCCTCTGCCAGCGGAAACAGATTCTCCTTCTTCACTCTATCCAAGCCCTTCATGATTTTGAACCCCTCTGTTAAATCTTCCCTTCACTTTGTGTGCTCTAAAGAACACAATCCCAGCTTCTCTGCCTCCACACTCCAGGCTGTGAACTCATAAACTAACAACAGTAATCAGTGGAACATCCGAGTAATAATGTTGTATCTTACAGTTCCTCACCAAAGCTGCTTTCTGGATTTTATTGTAGATCTACAGCTGCACCATCTGTCTGAGCAGAAGTTAACATAGAAACATAGAAAAACTACAGCACAAACAGGCCCTTCGGCCCACAAGTTGTGCCGAACACATCCCTACCTTCTAGGCCTACCTATAACCCTCCATCCTATTACGCTCCATGTACTCATCCAGGAGTCTCTTAAAAGACCCTATTGAGTTCGCCTCCACCACCCCTGATGGCAGCCGATTCCACTCGCCCACCACCCTCTGTGTGAAAAACTTACCCCTAACATCTCCCCTGTACCTACCCCCCAGCACCTTAAACCTGTGTCCTCTCGTAGCAGACATTTCCACCCTGGGAAAAAGCCTCTGAGAGTCAACCCGATCTATGCCTCTCAACATCTTATACACCTCTATTAGGTCTCCTCTCATCCTTCGTCTCTCCAAGGAGAAAAGACCGAGCTCGCTCAGCCTATCCTCATAAGGCATGCCACTCAATCCAGGCAACATCCTTGTAAATCGCCTCTGCACCCTTTCCATCTTTTCCACATCCTTCCTATAGTGAGGCGACCAGAACTGAGCACAGTACTCCAAGTGGGGTCTGACGAGGGTCTTATATAGCTGCATCATTATCCCCTGACTCCTAAACTCAATCCCTCGATTGATAAAGGCCAGCACACCATACGCCTTCTTAACCACCTCCTTCACCTGCGGGGTCGATTTCAGAGTCCGATGGACCCGAACCCCAAGGTCCTTCTGATCCTCTACCGTACTAAGAGTCTTTCCCTTTATATTGTACTCCTTCATCCCATTTGTCCTACCAAAATGGACCACGACGCATTTATCTGGGTTGAAGTCCATCTGCCACTTCTCCGCCCAGTCTTGCATCCTATCTATGTCCCTCTGTAACTTCTGACATCCCTCCAGACTATCCACAACTCCACCAACCTTCGTGTCGTTGGCAAACTTACCAACCCATCCCTCCGCTTCCTCATCCAGGTCATTTATGAAAATGACAAACAGCAAGGGTCCCAGAACAGATCCCTGGGGCACACCACTGGTGACCGACCTCCATTTAGAAAAAGACCCATCTATACCCACTCTCTGCCTCCTTTGGGCAAGCCAGTTCTGGATCCACCGGGCAGCAGCCCCTTGGATCCCATGCCCTCTCACTTTTTCTAGAAGCCTTGCATGGAGGACCTTATCGAACGCCTTGCTAAAATCCAAGTAAACCACATCTACCGCCTTCCCTTCGTCAATGTGTTTAGTCGCATTTTTGAAGAACTCCACCAGGCTCGTAAGGCACGATCTGCCCTTGACAAAGCCATGCTGAGTATTCTTGAGCATACTAAACCTCTCTAAATGCTCATATATCCTGTCCCTCAGGATCTTCTCCATCAGTTTACCAACCACTGAGGTTAGACTCACCGGCCGGTAATTACCTGGGCTATCCCTATTCCCCTTCTTGAAAATAGGAACCACATCCGCAATCCTCCAATCCTCCGGCACCTCTCCCGTCTCCATCGACGATGCAAAGATCATCGCCAGAGGCTCTGCAATCTCCTCCCTCACCTCCCACAGTAACCTGGGGTACATCCCATCCGGACCCGGCGACTTATCTATCTTGGTGCCATTCAAAGATTCCTGCACAACCTCTTTCTTAAAGTCCACATACTCAATCCTTTCAGTCCACCGCAAGCCCGCAGTACATCCACCCAGGTCCTTCTCCTCTGTGAAAACCGAGGCAAAATACTCATTGAGCACCTCTGCCATTTCTACTGGTTCCGTACAGACTTTCCCGCCTTCACCTTTTATAGGCCCTATTCCGTCACGTCTTCACATATTTATAGAACGCCTTAGGGTTCTCCTTAATCCTACCTGCCAAGGCCTTCTCGTGACCCCTTCTGGCTCTCCTAATTTCCTTCTCTAGTCCCTTCCTACAAGCCGTATACTCTTCTAAATCCCTATCTTCGCCAAGCCCTCTGAGCCTTTTGTATGCTTTCCTTTTCTTCTCGACTAGGTCCCGCACAGCTTTCATGCACCACGGTTCCTATAACTTACCAACACCTCCCTGTCTGCTCGGAACATTGTCCTGTAGAACTCTAGACAGACATTCCTTGAAAAACTGCCATCTCTCTTCAGTACATTTCCCCGAGAATACCTCCTTCCAATTTACTCCTCTAATTTGCTGTCTAATGTCTTCATATTTCCCCTTACGCCATATAAACACTTTCCTAGCTTGCCTGATCCTCTCTTTTTCCAATGCAAGCCTAATGGAGATAGAGTTATGATCGCTATCCCCAAGCTGCTCTCCCACTGAGAGATCTGACACCTGTCCAGGTTCATTGGTCAGTATCAGATCAAGTACAGCCTCTCCTCTTGTAGGCTTGTCCACATGCTGTGTCAGGAAACCCTCCTGAACACACCTAACGAACTCTTCCCCATCCAATCCCCTTACCCTAGGGATATTCCAATCTATGTTTGGGAAATTAAAGTCTCCCATCACAACAACTCTGCTATTACTGCATCTCTCCAGGATCTGTTTCCCTATCTGCTCCTCCACCTCCCTGTCACTATTGGGCGGCCTATAGAAAACTCCCAGCAAAGTGATCGACCCCTTCCCACTCCGAACATCCACCCATAGAGACTCTGTAGACAATCCCTCCAGAGCATACACCTTCTCTACAGCTGTGACACTATCCCTGATCAGCAGTGCCACTCCATCCCCTCTCTTGCCTCCCTCCCTGTCCTTCCTGAAACATCTGAATCCCGGCACCTGTAGTATCCAGTCCTGTCCCTGAGACATCCAAGTCTCCGTAATGGCCACCACATCACACTTCCAGGCATCGATCCACGTTCTGAGCTCATCCCCTTTATTCACTATACTCCTGGCATTAAAGTAAACACATCTCAATCCTTTGCTCTGAGCTCTCCCCTTCGCTATCCCCCGTCCATCCTCCCTCTTGCACCGCCTATAACCCTTCTCTGTTTGCGAGCTACCTTCCTCACTCTGTCACCTCATTTTGATCCCCTCCCCCCAACCTATCTAGTTTAAACTCTCCCCAGTAGCCTTAGCCAACCTTCCCGCCAGGATATTGGTCCCCCTGGGATTCAAGTGCCACCCGTTTTTTGTGTACAGGTCACACCTGCCCCTAAAGAGGTCCCAATGGTCCAGGAACCTGAATCCCTGCCCCCGGCACCAGTCCCTCAAGTTAATCATTTAAAAAGCGTGTTTATATTCTTAAACAGGATTGTGTAGGAAAGACGACAGCCGGGATTCTCCGACCTCGCCCTGCGGCCGGGATTCTCCGACCTCGCCCTGCGGCTGGGATTCTCCGACCTCGCCCGGGGCTGGGATTCTCCGACCTCGCCCTGCGGCCGGGATTCTCCGACCTCGCCCGGGGCTGGGATTCTCCGACCTCGCCTGCGGCTGGGATTCTCCGACCTCGCCCAGGGCTGGGATTCTCCGACCTCGCCCGGGGCTGGGATTCTCCAACCTCGCCCGGGGCTGGGATTCTCCGACCTCGCCCGGGGCTGGGATTCTCCAGTCCCGCTGCAGTGAATGGAGTATTTGCTGAGCGCCAAATTCCCCGTTCTTGCTGTGAGCGGCAGCAAGGCAAACAACAGGAGAATTCTGGCACAGATTAAATGTCCAAACCTATCGCAAGTGATCTTATGGCAGGCATTCTCTATGAAATATGGAGGCTCACCTGTCGGAACCAGCGTGCCGCTGGCAAGGCCGGCATTTATTGCCCGTATGGTTTGGGTTGAAGGCAGTTCAGAGAAGGTCCACCAGGCTGATCCCTGGGACAAAGGGGTTGTCTAGTGAGGAGTCGTTGAGCAGACTCACTGCAGTGTAGAAGAATGAGAGGTGATCTTATTGAAAGGTAGAAGGTTCAGAGAGGGTTCGACAGGGAGGATGCTGAGAGCTCCCTCCCTAACATCACTGTGGTTGTACCTACATCATATGGTCTGCAGCGGTTCAAGAGGCAGCTCACCACCACCTTCTCAAGGGGCAATTAGGGATGGGCAATAAATGCTGGCCTGGCCAAAAATTCCCACATCCCGTAAATTAATTTTAAGAAGTCACGGGTTTGTAAGATTCTGTTAAAGGAACCTTGGCAAGTTGTTGCATGCACCTTGTGGGTAATACACACTGTTGCCAGTGTACACCATTGCTGAAGATGTTGCCAATATAATGGCAGCTTTCCTCCCGTAGTGAGTATGCAGTGAAAGCTCTCAGGTACGGCAACATCAGAAAAAGCAGCAGTAATGAAATTCTAATTCCGTACACTAGCAACCTGGTGACATGTAATCCTGAGACATTAGCAGCAACTACTGCCAGCCAAGGAGTGAGCTTCTCTCGATGGTTTCAGCTTTCAAAGGCCTTTCCAAACCTTCTGGTGCTTTTCCCTCTTTGAAGAAGATTTACAAAAACAGAAAGAAAACCGATACAAACCCAAACCCAAACCCAACGGGCTTCAACTCAACACCAAATCAACTCAGGTAGCGCGGTGGGACAGACGTTGGGCAGATTTGGCAATGGGTCTTTTATTGACGATGGTACAAAGTCTCTCATCATCCAGACACCTGTCGTTTCCAGCTTTGGTCTCAGAATTGTGTGGATTTGTTTACTTCCTGAAAGATTTAAATTTAATTCTTATTTTCACATCAATAACCTTCAGCTGCCGGGTAACACGTGGGGTAACAAAATCTCCCTCTGGACAAAATCACTCTCGGAATGGCCGGGATTGGAGGCAGACAGCTGTGACCTCTGGATCATTAGCAGAGGACAAGGGGAAAACAAAAAGCTGATTGGCTGAGAAGAGAGCCCAAAGTAAATCAGCCATGATCTTATTGAATGGCGGGGCAGGCTCGAAGGGCCAGATGGCCTACTCCTGCTCCTATTTCTTATGTTCTTATGTTCTTAAACAGAGGGCAACCAATCATGCGGCTTGTAGCCCATTGCCTTTCTCAGTGCCAAATGCCAGGCCAGAGCGAGGTTCCGGAGCCACATCAGGTGATGCTGAACACAAAATTGACCAAGACGGCATAAACCTTCTGACAAGACAGAAGGCTGCCAGTGAAAGAACAACCCAGGATGGACAGGACCTTCAAACAAAAAATAAAGAAAATTACAGCACAGGAACAGGCCCTTCGGCCCTCCAAGCCTGCACCGATCATGCTACCCGACTTAACTAAAATCCCCTACCCTTCCAGGGACCATATCCCTCTATTCCCATCCCATTCATGTACTTGTCAAGACACCCCTTAAAAGTCACCACCGCATCCGCTTCCACTACCTCCCCCGGCAACGAATTCCAGGCACCCACTACTCTCTGTGTAAAAAAACTGCCTCATACATCTCCTTTAAAACTTGCCCCTCGCACCTTAAACCTGTGCCCCCTAGTAATTGACTCTTCCACCCTGGGATAAAGCTTCTGACTATCCACTCTGTCCATGCCCCTCATAATCTTGTAGACTTCTATCAGGTCGCCCCTCAACCTCCGTTGTTCCAGTGAGAACAAACCGAGTTTCTCCAACCTCTCCTCATAAAAATGTATCAATCTCAGGTTTGAAATTTCCAGTTGACCCCCAGCCTCCGCAGGTTTTCAGGGGGGAGATTTCCACATTCCCAATCCCCGTTGTGTGGGGAAATGCTTCCAGGCATTACCCTGAATGATCTGGCTTTCATTTTAAGGTTCTGCCGCCTTGTTCTGGGCCTCCCTCACCAATGAAATAGTTTTTCCCTTTCTACCCTATCAAAACCCTTATTAAAGAACAAAGAAACTTACAGCACAGGAACAGGCCCTTCGGCCCTCCAAGCCTGCACTGACCATGCTGCCCGACTGAACTAAAACCCCCTACCCTTCCGGGGACCATATCCCTCCGCTCCCACTCCACTCATGTACCCGCACTTTAAAGGTCACTCCTGTATCCGCCCATACCGTATTCATCTTTAATCTCTCTGTTAGATCAACCCTAAATCCTCCACAATCTAGGAAATTCAAGACAGGCACCTTGGGTAGCATGAGGGGGGCAGCGTGACGATGGCACAGTGGTTAGCACCGTGCCTCACAGTGCCAGGAACCCGGGTTCAATTCCGGTCTTAAGGCACTGTCTGTGTGGACTTTGCACATTCTCCCCGTGTCTGCGTGGGCTTCCTCCGGGTGCTCCGGTTTCCTCCCACAGTCTGAAAGACGTGCATTGGCCATGCTAAATTCTCCTTCAGTGAACCAGAACAAGCGCCGGAGTCTAACGACTGGGGGATTTTCACAGTAACTTCATTGCAGTGTTAATGTAAGCCTACTTGTGACACTAATAAGTAAACTTATTTTTAAAACAACCTCCAATAGGGGCTTTCCGTGCCCTCCACACCTTTTTATTTGACCTTTACCAGCCCATTTGTCATTGCTCTCCGGTCGAGGTCTTTGCACTGCCAATTCCCTCTTCTGATGTGGAGATGCCGGCGTTGGACTGGGGTAAACACAGTAAGAAGTCTCACAACACCAGGTTAAAGTTCAACAGGTTTATTTGGTAGCAAAACCAACTAGCTTTCGGAGCGCTTGCTGCTCCTTCGTCAGGTGAGTGGGAGTTCTGTTCACAAACAGGGCATATAAAGACACAAACTCAATTTACAAAATAATGGTTGGAATGCGAGTCTTTACAGTTAATCAAGTCTCAAAGGTACAGACAATGTGAGTGGAGAGAGGATTAAGCACAGGTTAAAGAGTTGTGTATTGGCTGCAGACAGGACAGTTAGTGAGATTTTGCAAGCCCAGGCAAGTCGTGGGGGTTACAGATAGTGTGACATGAACCCAAGATCCCGGTTGAGGCCATCCTCATGTGTGCGGAACTTGGCTATCAGTCTCTGCTCAGCAACTCTGTGCTGTCGTGTGTCGTGAAGGCCGCCTTGGAGAACGCTTACTCGAAGATCAGAGGCCGAATGCCCGTGACCACTAAAGTGTTCCCCAACAGGAAGAGAACACTCTTGCCTGGTGATTGCCGAGCGGTGTTCATTCATCCGTTGTCGTAGCGACTGCATGGTCTCCCCAATGTACCATGCCTCGGGACATCCTTTCCTGCAGCGAATCAGGTAGACAACGTTGGCCGAGTTGCAAGAGTATGTACCGTGTACCTGGTGGATGGTGTTCTCACGTAAGATAAGAACATAAGAACATAAGAAATAGGAGCAGGAGTAGGCCATCTAGCCCCTCGAGCCTGCCCCACCATTCAATAAGATCATGGCTGATCTGAAGTGAATCAGTTCCACTTACCCGCCTGCTCCCCATAACCCTTAATTCCCTTACCGATCAGGAATCCATCTATCCGTGACTTAAACATATTCAACGAGGTAGCCTCCACCACTTCAGTGGGCAGAGAATTCCAGAGATTCACCACCCTCTGAGAGAAGAAGTTCCTCCTCAACTCTGTCCTAAACTGACCCCCCCTTTATTTTGAGGCTGTGCCCTCTAGTTCTGGTTTCCTTTCTAAGTGGAAAGAATCTCTCCACCTCTACCCTATCCAGCCCCTTCATTATCTTATATGCCTCTATAAGATCACCCCTCAGCCTTCTAAACTCCAACGAGTACAAACCTAATCTGCTCAATCTCTCCTCATAACCTACACCCCTCATCTCCGGTATCAACCTGGTGAACCTTCTCTGCACTCCCTCCAAGGCCAATATATCCTTTCGCAAGTAAGGGGACCAAAACTGCTCACAGTATTCCAGCTGCGGCCTCACCAATGCCCTGTACTGATGCAGCAAGACATCTCTGCTTTTATATTCTATCCCCCTCACGATAAATGCCAACATCCCATTTGCCTTCTTGATCACCTGTTGTACTTGCAGACTGAGTTTTTGCGACTCATGCACAAGGACCCCCAGGTCCCTTTGCACAGTAGCATGTTGTAATTTTTTTCCATTTAAATAATAATCCAAGTTGCTATTATTTCTTCCAAAGTGAATAACCTCGCATTTGCCAACGTTATACTCCATCTGCCAGATCCTCGCCCACTCACTCAGCCTGTCCAAATCTCTCTGCAGACCTTTCGCTTCCTCCACGCAATTCACTTTCCCACTTATCTTCGTGTCCCAGGACACTAAGGGCAATTTTAGCATGGCCAATCAACCTAACCCGCACATCTTTGGACTGTGGGAGGAAACCGGTGCACCCGGAGGAAACCCACACAGACACGAGGAGAATGTGCAAACTCCACACAGACAGTGACCCAAGCTGGGAATCGAACCCAGGTCCCTGGAGCTGTGAAGCAGCAGTGCTAACCACTATGCTACCGTGCCGCCCTCTATGTATGTAAATAGTAAACAGTTGAGACTCCAGTACCGATCCCTGCGGCACGCCACTAGTCACCATCTGCCAACCAGAAAAGCACCCATTTATTCCAACTCTCTGCTTCCTGTTGGATAGCCAATCCCCAATCCATGCTAACACCCGACCCCCAACTCCGTGTGCCCCAATCTTCTGCAGCAACCTTTTGTGAGGCACCTTATCGAATGCCTTTTGGAAATCCAAAAACACCGCATCTACCGGTTCCCCTCCGTCAACCGCACTAGTCACATCTTCATAAAAATCCAGTAAGTTCGTCAAACACGACTTTCCTCTCATGAATCCATGCTGCGTCTGCTTGATCGAACCATTCTTATCCAGATGGCCTGCTATTTCTTCTTTAATGATGGATTCCAGCATTTTCCCAACTACGGACGTTAAGCTAACCGGCCTGTAGTTTAGGGCCAGTTATAGATGGCAGAGGGAAGTTATGTGTGGAACCGGAGGAGATTGGTGAAGCATTGAACCAATATTTCTCTTCGGTGTTCACGCAAGGGGACATGAATATAGCTGAGGAGGACACTGGGTTGCAAGGGAGTAGAATAGACAGTATTACAGTTGATAAGGAGGATGTGCAGGATATTCTGGAGGGTCTGAAAATAGATAAATCCCCTGGTCCGGATGGGATTTATCCAAGGATTCTCTGGGAGGCAAGAGAAGTGATTGCAGAGCCTCTGGCTCTGATCTTCAGGTCGTCGTTGGCCTCTGGTATAGTACCAGAAGATTGGAGGTTAGCGAATGTTGTCCCATTGTTTAAGAAGGGGAACAGAGACTTCCCCGGGAATTATAGACCGGTGAGTCTCACTTCTGTTGTCGGCAAGATGTTGGAAAAAATTATAAGGGATAGGATTTATAGTTATTTGGAGAGTAATGAATTGATAGGTGATAGTCAGCATGGTTTTGTGGCAGGTAGGTCGTGCCTTACTAACCTTATTGAGTTTTTTGAGAAAGTGACCAAGGAGGTGGATGGGGGCAAGGCAGTGGACGTGGTATATATGGATTTTAGTAAGGCGTTTGATAAGGTTCACCATGGTAGGCTTCTGCAGAAAATGCAGATGTATGGGATTGGGGGTGATCTAGGAAATTGGATCAGGAATTGGCTAGCGGATAGGAAACAGAGGGTGGTGGTTGATAGTAAATATTCATCATGGAGTGCGGTTACAAGTGGTGTACCTCAGGGATCTGTTTTGGGGCCACTGCTGTTTGTAATATTTATTAATGATCTGGATGAGGGTATAGTTGGGTGGATTAGCAAATTTGCTGATGACACCAAAGTCGGTGGTGTGGTAGACAGTGAGGAAGGGTGTCGTAGTTTGCAGGAAGACTTAGACAGGTTGCAAAGTTGGGCCGAGAGGTGGCGGATGGAGTTTAATGCGGAGAAGTGTGAGGTAATTCACTTTGGTAGGAATAACAGATGTGTTGAGTATAGGGCTAACGGGAGGACTTTGAATAGTGTGGAGGAGCAGAGGGATCTAGGTGTATGTGTGCATAGATCCCTGAAAGTTGGGAATCAAGTAGATAAGGTTGTTAAGAAGGCATATGGTGTCTTGGCGTTTATTGGTAGGGGGATTGAATTTAGGAGTCGTAGCGTTATGTTGCAACTGTACACAACTCTGGTGCGGCCGCACTTGGAGTACTGTGTGCAGTTCTGGTCCCCACATTACAGGAAGGATGTGGAGGCTTTGGAGAGGGTGCAGAGGAGGTTTACCAGGATGTTGCCTGGTATGGAGGGGAGATCCTATGAGGAGAGGCTGAGGGATTTGGGATTGTTTTCGCTGGAAAGGCGGCGGCTAAGAGGGGATCTTATTGAAACATATAAGATGATTAGAGGTTTAGATAGGGTGGATAGTGATAGCCTTTTTCCTCTGATGGAGAAATCCAGCACGAGGGGGCATGGCTTTAAATTGAGGGGGGGTAGTTATAGAACCGATGTCAGGGGTAGGTTCTTTACCCAGAGGGTGGTGAGGGATTGGAATGCCCTGCCAGCATCAGTAGTAAATGCGCCTAGTTTGGGGGCGTTTAAGAGATCCGTAGATAGGTTCATGGACGAAAAGAAATTGGTTTAGGTTGGAGGGTCACAGTTTTTTTTTAACTGGTCGGTGCAACATCGTGGGCCGAAGGGCCTGTTCTGCGCTGTAATGTTCTATGTTCTATGTTCTACCCGCCTTTTGTCTACTTCCTTTTTTAAACAGCGGCGTAACAGTAGTCGTTTTCCAATCATGGCATCCGTGTCGATGATCCGGCACGTCTTGCAGAGGTTGCTGTGGCAGGGTTGTGTGGTGTCGTGGTCACTGATTCCCTCTTCTCCCAGGCTTTTCTGTCTCTGCAAATCCCCAATTCCCAATTTCCCCCCCCCCCCCCGCTGCTCTGCTGGGACAGTCTGCCTGAAGCACTCCCTGCACTTACACAGGTGGCTTCTCACTTTCCCACCAGGAACTAGCTGGGAGCGAATCGAGAACCTGCTGCTGGAGTCCGGGTCCACAGGGGTGAAGGACTTCGCAACCCAGACACAGCACCAGGACCGAGAGGTGAACTTGGCCCACGCGCAGGTCCAGTGTGATGACTTCAGCCAGGCTAATGAGGTTGGCTTGATAGAATGTGAACGACGTGATGAGTCCTTGGCAGTGGCTGGTTAGCTCTGATGGTTAGAGTGAGATGCTAATAATGCCAAGGTCATGGGCTTGATCCCTGCACTGGCCAGTCTGCCTGGTCGCACAAAGAGACAGCAAGCAGTAATGAAGTAAGTTTAAAGTTCATTTATGTTTTAAGTTTCCTTTGTGCTTTGATTTTTCATTCGGGCTATTCCCCTTCTTTTTGGGGAGCTGCCCCTTTTAATTTGTCCCTTAGCTAATTTGAGTTTGTCTAATTTGTTGGTACCTTAAAAGAGATACCTAATAAGTTCTAATCGATGGTTAAATCAGGGAGCCTCATGCTCCCTATTTAAAGCAGGTGTGTCAGACTCCCAGCCTGCATTCAGCAGGGAGCAACTGGAGAGCTGGCTGTGTACAGATGTATGGTGTAAATAAAGTAACTTGGTGACGGGACCTTCGCCTCCGTGGAGTTATTACGTCCGGTCTGACAGCTCTTAGCCTTCAGGACTCTGAACACTCAGTGATGCTGCTACTGAGGCTATGTTGATTTTCGACAATGAAGTCTTTCACCAAGGTTATGTTCTGCATTGCTCCACCTGTGGGCCACAGACCCCGAGTTGGGCACATTTTTAATCACACCACGACCTTGGCTTCAGAGGTTAATAACATTCGACTGGGAATTCTACCAGACAGATAAGCTGCAGACAATGTTTACTTGTAACACTTACACTTTGGAAACAAACTGATTGGTTGTGAAACTTTCAGGACATACTGTGAAAGACCAAAGGCAAACGTTTCCTATTTTCCTGCTTCCCCACGGGTTTTCAAAATGAAATGTATTCTGGTGAATGGATGGCAGGGGGTCATACGGTGCAGTGTGTGGGGCCCCTGTCTCTAACGGAAGCTCTGAGTTCATGTCTCACTCCCAGACTTGGTGGCCAAGAAAGGTGCATTCACAATGTTGCCAAACTGATTGAGTGTCAACTTGCTAATTCTCCCAAGTAAGAAGTCTCACAACACCAGGTTAAAGTACAACAGGTTTATTTGGAATCATGAGCTTTCGGAGCGCTGCTCCTTCCTCGCCTGATGAAGGAGCAGCGCTCTGAAAGCTCGTGCTACCAAATAAACCTGTTGGACTTTAACCTGGTGTTGTGAGACTTCTTACTGTGCCCACCCCAGTCCAACGCCGGCATCTCCACATCATAATTCTTCCAGCACACCGATGGTGGAAGCCACGGAAAGATTCCTGGTCAGTCAGGAGTCGTGTCCTGCGATTGCTTTAGGATCGTGATTGATTCGGGGAAACAGATGTAAGTACCAACTTTGTACTTTGACTGCAACTAGTGTCTCTCGCTGTTGGAAGTCTTCTTAATCTAAGAGTTGATGTTATTGCAGTAATTAAAGAGTTAATGATCAACATGGATTTAGCACACTTCACGTTGCAATTTCATACACAAGCAACAGATATTTTTTTTGCCTCTTGGCGGCAGGTAGCTGATGCGTAGCCAAGGGAGTGCTTTCAGAGAGGGACAGGGTTTGCTGAATATGCATCTTGCCAAGACACAGAGGTCAGCCTCTTTGATAATAGATCTTGAACAGGCAGCGTGACAGATCTCTGCAACGTTCAATAATTCACAGCTTTTTAACTCTGGAAAAACAGGAGATGAGGGGAATTAGATTGGGTTGCTGAGATGAGGTCATTGCTATCTGAAGCTATGTGAAGAGCAGGCACATTTATCCCCCCGCACAATAACAAATCTGAATCGGGTAAAATGGATACTCTTCAATTCTAGTTATAATTAGCAGTTACAAAGAACAGACAGCTGAGACCCAGTCGGTGCCAGGAATACACAGCAAAGGCCAAATAACATCAGATCTACATCGGAGGAATTGATCGAGTAGTCCACATTTCCCAGGCTGACTGCTGGCGGTTCCCTGTCCGATGCTGCTTATGTATTTTCAGAAAAGTTGAAGTATTCACGGTTTAGTTTTCGCCAGGATCTGGAAACGATAAACTAGCCCAGGGACTTTCCACTCCCACTTTTGTCGGGCGGGATTGGCGATGGGACTGGAAAATCCTGCGGGATATCCAAATCACGTTTCACATTGGTGTAAATACGTGATGTGATCGTCATTCCCACCCCGCAGTGAGGTATCACTATCAGACCCCCACCCCCTCCATGCCCGGATCAAGGGTGGGGTCTGAAACGGGCCAATGTCCAGCAGTGCCAGGGGGCAGAGTTGTGTGGTGGGGGTGTGTGTGGGGGTGTGTGAGGGCGTGTGGTGGGGGGGTGTGTGTAGGGGTGTGTGTGGGGGTATGTGGGGGTTGTCTGTGGTGATGGTGTGTTCTGGGGGTGTGTGGTGGGCTGTGTGGGGGGTGAATGATTGGGGTGCATGGTGGGAGTGTGTGGGGGGGTGTGGCGGGGGGGTGACGTGGGGCATTGTGGTGGGGGTGTGTAGTGAGGGTGTTTGGTGGGGGCATGTGGTGGGGGGGTGTCATGGGGGTGTGTGGTGGGGGTTTGTGTGAGGGTGTGTCGTGGGGGTGTATGTGGTTGTGTGTGTGAGGCTGTGTGGTGGGGGTGTGTGGTGGCGGTGTGTAGTGGGGGTGTGTGGTGGGGATGTGTGTGAGGGTGTGTGGTGGGGGTGTGTGTGAGGGTGTGTGGTGGGGGTGTGATGTGAGGGTGTGTGGTGTGAGTGTGTGTTAGGGTGTGTGGTGTGGGTGTGTGGTGGGGGTGTGTGGTGGGGTCTGTGGTGGGGGGTGTGGTGGGGGGGTGTGGTGGGGGGTGGGGTGGGGGTGCGTGGGTGGTGGTGTGTGGTGGGGGGGTATAGTGAGGGTGTGTGGGTGGGGGCTGTTGTGGGGGTGTGTGAGTGTGTGTGGTGGGGTGTGTCATGGGGATGTGTGTGGGGGTGTGTGGTGTGGCTGGGTGGTTGAGGTGTGTGGTGGGGGTGTGTGGTGAGGGTGTGTGGTGTGGGTGGGTGGTGGGCATGTGTGTGGGGGTGTGTGTGGGGGTGTGTGTGGGGGTGTGTGGTGGGGGTGTGTGAGGGGGTGTCTGTGGGGTTGTGTGGTGGGGGTGTGTGGTGGGGGTGTGTGGTGGGGTGTGTGTGGGGGTGTTTGGTGGGGGTGTGTGTGGGGGTGTGTGGTGGGGGCGTATGGTGGGGGGGTGTGGTAGTGGTTTGTCTGGAGGTGAGTGGTGGGGGTGTGTAGCAGGGGTGTATGTTGGGTGTGTGTGGGGGGGATGAGTGGTGGGGGTGTGTGGTGGGGGGTGTGGCCGGGGTGTGTGGTGGAGTGTGCCATGGGGGTATGTGGTGGGAGTTTGTGGTAGAGGTGTGTGTGGGGTTGTGTTGTGGGGATGTGTGCTGGGCGTGTGTGGTGGCGGTGTGTGGGGGTTGTGTGTGGTGGGGGTATGTGGTGATGGTGTTGTGGGGGTGTGTGGTGGGGGTGTGTGGGGGGTGTGTGATGGGGGTGCATGGTGGGAGTGTGTGGGGGAGGTGTGGTGGGGGTGTGTGGTGGGGGTGTGTAGTGAGGGTGTGTGGCGGGGATATGTGGTAGGGTTGAGTGGCGGGGGTGTGTGGTGGTGATGTGTGAGGGGGGGTGTATGTGGGTGTGTGTGGTGAGGGTGTGTGGTGGGGGGGTGTGGTGGGGGTGTGTGGTGGGGGTGTTTTGGGGGGGTGTGTGGTGGGGGTGTATGGGGGGGTATGGTGGGGGTGTGTGGTGGGGGTGTGTAGGGGGGGTGACTCTGGGCCCACCCTGCAGTGTGACACTGTGGAACCCGCCCTTTGCTCCTTTTTTCTCCATATTATTTAAGAAGGGTAGGAAGGATAACCCGGGTAATTATAGGCCGGTGAGCTTGACGTCTGTGGTAGGGAAGTTGTTGGAGAGGATTCTTAGAGATAGGATGCATGCGCATTTAGAAAGGAATAAACTCATTAACGATAGTCAGCATGGTTTTGTGAGAGGGAGGTCATGCCTCACTAACCTGGTGGAGCTTTTTGAAGAAGTGACTAGAATGGTTGACGAGGGAAGGGCCGTGGATGTCGTCTATATGGACTTTAGTAAAGCGTTTGACAAAGTCCCTCATGGTACGTTGATGCAAAAGGTTGGATCTCATGGGATAAAGGGGGAGGTGGCTAGATGGGTGGAGAACTGGCTTGGTCACAGAAGACAGAGGGTGGTAGTGGAAGGGTCATTTTCCGGCTGGATGCCTGTGACTAGTGGTGTTCCGCAGGGCTCTGTATTGGGACCTCTGCTGTTTGTGATTTATATAAACGATCTGGAAGAAGGTGTAACTGGGGTGATCAGTAAGTTTGCGGATGACACGAAAATGGCTGGACTTGCAGATAGTGAGGAACATTGTCAGAGGCTACAGAAGGATATAGATAGGCTGGAAATTTGGGCAAAGAAATGGCAGATGGAGTTCAATCCAGATGAATGCGAAGTGATGCATTTTGGTACAACTAACATAGGGGGGAGCTATACGATAAATGGCAGAACTATAAAGGGTGTAGATACGCAGAGGGACCTGGGTGTGCAAGTCCACAGATCCTTGAAGGTGACGTCACAGGTGGAGAAGGTAGTGAATAAGGCATATGGCATGCTTGCCTTTATAGGACGGGGCATAGAGTATAAAAGTCCACCCGCTATTGAACTTTGCCGATTTTGGGGAAAATTGCACCCTGCAGATTGAGCTGTTTGTTGCAACAAGCACGGATTTGATTATCTCCTCAATTTCCATTGGGCCATTAGTGATTCTATATCTCAGTGCACCAATGGCCTGGGGAGTTGTTCTCGGACCTACATTGAACCTTGGTCTGGCAACTCCTCCTCACCTTCCCATCAGTCCAGAGTCTCGGCTGGTCATCCTCCTCCCTATCCCTGTAACCTCCTCCAGCTCGATGAAAGCTCTCTGCTCCTCCCATCCCCACTTCCTGACAATCCACTATTTGAATCACGGCACCATTGACAGCCATGTCCACAGGTAGCTGGATCCCTCCCTCCCCAAACCTCTCCTTATTTAAGATGCTCCTTCAAATCCAGCACTTTAACCAAGCTTCTGGTCACCTGTCCTAATGACTCCTTCTCCGTGTCATGTTATTGTCTGATTTTGCTCCGATGGGGAGGTTTTGAGGTGCAGTGGGTGGTGTCCCTACCTCTGGGCCAGAGGTTCCAGTTTCAAGTTCCGCTTCAGGGTCTGATGCTGCATAAGATGCGTTCAGAACTTGGCCCAATCCTCCCAATACACCAATGGTAAGAGTGGGAGTCAGGCTTACTGTGGAGTGGGGCACCTCGTTCCATAAACCTCTGGCGGCAGAATAGTGACCTGTTCCAGGAAAACCCTTGCTATGGAAACAGATAAGAAAGTGCTTTGGTCTGCTCATGTGTCTCTGGGTCCAGGAAGAGAATCGAGAGAGAGATCTTCCTGTGAAGCAGCTTGGGATGTTCCATTAGGTTAAAGACCCTATAGGGGCGATCGCCTCGTGGTAATAATTGAAACTTACAGAAAACGGAGAGGCTCAGATAGAATGGACGTGGAGAGGATGTTTCCACTAGTAGGAAAAACTAGAACCAGAGGGCACAACCTCAGGCTAAAGGGACGATCCTTTAAAACAGCGATGAGGAAGAATTTCTTCAGCCAGAGAGTGATGAATCTGTGGAACTCTTTGCCATAGAAGGCTGTGGAGGCCAGATCATTGAGTGTCTTTAAGACAGAGATAGAAAGGTTTTTGATTAATAAGGGGATCAGGGGTTATGGGGAAAAGGCAGGAGAATGGGGATGAGAAAAATATCAGCCATGATTGAATGGCGGAGCAGACTCGATGGGCCGAGTGGCCTAATTCTGCTCCTATGTCTTATGGTCTTATGGTAATGTCATTGGGCTAGTAATCCACAGGGCTGGGGTGGGGGAGAGGGGGTGGTGTGGATACAGCTCCTACAGACCATGGGAGTGACCTGACAAACTTTAAGAGGAAAACCATTGACTTTGACAACGTTACCCTCCCACTGGCTGTTAGTGTTAATGGAGCTAAATTCAATAACACTCGTGTTTATGGAACAGGAGTTTCACTCTGAATCCCCACGCCTCCCACACACACTCACACACACTTACACACACAGACACACTCGCACACACTCTCACACACACACACTCACACACACACTCACAGACACTCGCGCACACACACACTCACACTCACACACACACAGACAGACACACACACTCACACAGACACACTCGCACACACTCACACACACACTCACAGACACACACACACACTCGCACACACACACACTCACACTCACACACACACAGACAGACACACACACTCACACAGACACACTCGCACACACTCACACACACTCGCACACACTCACACACACTCGCACACACACTCACAGACACACTCACAAGATTAAGTAAATGTAAAATTAAGTGAATGAAAATTAAGTAAAACTTTGACAGATGGAGCTGAATTTGGAAAAGTGCGAGATTATCCATTTTGGATTCAAGAAGCGAGTCGGAAGCCAGAAACTGAAGAGGAATTGGGAGAATTGGAAGTTCTCTCCTCTTCATCCAACCCTCGGAACTGTGTAACATTCTGTCCAATCCGTGTGTGGAATATATAAGGTCACCGTGTCCTTTATAAGACGCAGTGCCCTGAACCGTACACAATTGACCAGATGTGGTCGATCCAGGCCTTTGGATAACTGGACCAAACTTTCACCCCCTCTACATTCTCCTCTTTCATTATAAAGACTAACACTCCATTAGCTTTACTAACTATTGTTCATAGCTGAATGCCAAGTTTTAATGATCTGTCCTTAAACCTCTTTGGAGAGTTTCCCGATTTTCACTATTTAAAAATTATTCTGATTAATTCTGTTTTCACCCAAAGTTGATGACCTCACACTCGCCCGACTGAAGATCTGCTTGTCAGAATTTTCCCCAGTCAGAGTGTGACGCCTGTCACATCAACAGCTCCTATTTATACAGCACTCTTACCACAGTCCGACACACCGTGGCCCGGTCACAAGCACACATCGAGCCACCTTATGGAGGTCAGGTGACCTAAAGCTTTGTCAGAGACTTGAAGAGGATCTTAAAGTGTTAGGGACAGTGCCAGGGACCCAGGTTCGATTCCCGGCTTGGGTCACTGTCTGTGCGGAGTCTGCACATTCTCCCCGTGTCTGCATGGGTTTACTCCAGATGCTCCAGTTTCCTCCCACAGTCCGAAAGACGTGCTGGTTAGGTGCATTGGCCATGCTAAATTCTCCCTCAGTGTACCCGAACAGGCGCCGGACTGTGGCGACTAGGGGATTTTCACAGTAACTTCATTGCAGTGTTAATGTAAGCCGACTTGTGACGCTAATAATTAAAAGCAGGAGAATGAGATAGAGAGCTGGAGAGGTTTGGAGGGAATTTCCAGTGATTACAGTCCCCCAGGCAGCTGAAGACGCAGCCAGAAAGGCAGCTCATTCAGTGGTTGGCGATAATGATGGAAATGGCAGCGTGCTGAGCGAGAAGTTATTCTGCACAAACTGTACTCACAGCTTCTCACATCGAAAGTGGTTTGGCTAACCTGCCTTTAAACTATGACTCATGTCTGATACCATTACATTTCTCTTCAACATAATGGAACCGTCGTTTATCTGCCAAGAAATTAGACCAGAATTTTCCTTCAGCCCATTAGCAGAGAATATCTAAACCGGAATCACGTGGACTCATTCAAAATACTCTGTGCCAATCAGCACACGACACAATTGATCAGAATTATTCATCTCAATCCACCAGCCTTTCGATTTCAACTCTTCATTTTTCTTTCTCAATTCCTGGATCTTCATTGGCTGCTGGCTCTCTCCCGTTGAGCCAATAGAAGGTGGTGGTACTCTGGGTAGTTCTTCAAAGCACAAGAAAAATGTAAATGCGAATATAAAAGTTTCTCAGTTTCTAATTATACCCGTAACCTGTAAAATCCACACGCTGGCTAACAGAGGCATCAGTCCTCAAAGACTGACCCAATAAACCAAGCTAACACCATCACCATCACAAAGAACCTCTTGCTTTACCCCTTCAGAACATTGTTCCCCTCCATCCTAAACTCTGCTTATTCCCGACTGAAACCTCCATCAATGCATTTTATACACCGAGATTCCATTATTCTAATAGTCTCCTGAGTGCCAGCTAGCTTACACCCTCGAGAGTCTCGATGCATCCACATTGTTGCTGCGATATCCCAAGCTACACTAAATCCCTTTCAACCATCGCTCCAGGCACCTTCTGACCTGTTCTCTGTGGAGCAAAACCTCAATCTTAAAATTCTCATTCTTATTTTCAAATCCCTCCATGGCCTTGCCGCTCCCTATCTCTGCAACTGCCTCCAGCCCCACATCCCCTCCCTATCTCTGTAACCTCCTCCAGCCCCACATCCCCTCCCTATCTCTGTAACCTCCTCCAGCCCCCTACACCCCCTCCCTATCTCAGTAACCTCCTCCAGGCCCACATCCCCTCCCTATCTCTGTAACCTCCTCCAGGCCCACATCCCCTCCCTATCTCTGTAACCTCCTCCAGCCCCTACACCCCTCCCTATCTCAGTAACTTCCTCCAGCCCCAAAGCCCTCTGACGGAGCCGCCTTTCTCCAATAAAACAGAAAGTTCCGGAAAACCTACAGCAGGTCTGGCAGTATCTGTGGAGAGGGAAAATCAAGTTAACATTTCGAGTCCACGTGACAATTCTTCAGAGTCTCTTCTCCAACTTTGACCTTATGAGCATCCCCAGTTATAATCACTCCACCATTGGCAGCCGTGCCTTCAGCTACCTGGGCTCTAACCTCTGAAATTCCCACCCTAAACCTCTCCACCTCTCTCTTTCCTCATTTTATAGAGCATCCCCACAACCCTGCATATTTATCATGGCTAACCCCCCAACCTAAACATCTTTCGACACTAAGATGCAATTTAGCGGGACCAATCCACGTAACCTGCACATCTTTGGCTGTGGGAGGGAACCGGAGCACCCGGAGGAAACCCATGCAGACACGGGGAGAACATGCAAACTCCACACAGACAGTGACCCAAGGCTGGAATTGAACCTGGGACCCTGGCGTTGTGAGGCAGCAGTGTTAACCACTGGGCCACCGTGCCAGGTATGACTCCAACCAGCTGAGAGTTTTCCCCTGATTCCCATTGACTCAGGCTTCTTGCTGCTGCACTTGGTCAAATACTGCATTGATGTCAAGGGCAGTCACTCTCACCTCACTATTGCTGAGTGAGTGCTGCTTGATAACACTGTTGATGACCCTTCCATCCTTTTACTGATGATCAAGGGTAGACTGATGGGGCGGTAATTCGCCAGATTGGATTTGTCCTGTTACTTGTGTACAGGACATCCCTGGGCAATTTTCCACATTACTGGGTAGCTGTGCTGAAACAGCTTGGCTCGGGACACAGCAAGTTCTGGAGCACAAACCTTCATTATTATTGCCGGAATATTATCAGGGCCCATAGTCTTTGCAGTATTCTGTGCATTCAGCCATCTCTTGATATCACATGGAGTGAATCGAATTGGCTGGAGACTGACATCTGTGATGCTGCGGATTCAGGGGGAGGTTTAGATGAATCATCCACTCGGCACTTCTAGCTGAAGATTGTTACGAATTCTTCAGCCTTATTTTTTGCACAGATGTGCTGGGCTCCTCCATCACTGAGGATGGGGATATTTGTGAAGTCTCCTCCTCCAGTGAGGTGTTTAATTGTCCACCACCATTCACGACTGGATGTGGCAGGACTGCAGAGTTTAGCTCTGATCCATTGGTTATGGGAGCGTTAAGCTCTGTCTATTCCTCGCTGCTTACGTTGTTTGGCACCACTACCATGGTGGGATTTGAACTCATATCCCAGCTTCTGGATTACTAATTTGTTTACTCATTAAGTTTTATAACTGTCTGTCACACCACAATGACCATAAAGTGAAATAAAAGCAAAATACTGCAGACGCTGGAATCTGAAACAAAAACAGAAAATGCTGGAAAATCTCCACATCTGTGAGGCGAGAATAGAGCCAATGTTTCGAGTCTGGGTGACCCTTCACCACTCTGACTCAAAACGTTGGCTCTATTCTCTCTCCAGAGATGGAATGGGGGTTTATCGACCATTCTGCCTCTCAAAGCTCCTGTCTCCCTTTCCGATGGGCAGAAAAACTTCTTTCCGAGGGCAACTTGCTTCTCTGGCTCACAAATATCTGCTGTGCTTCTCGTTATGTTTCTGTCTTCTTATCTGTGTGTTCACCAGCTTTACTCCCCAGTTCCGCTGCTTGTCGCTGTCCTCTGTGTCTGCTGACCACATAGTTTTTAACCGCATTCCTGTTGGAACTGCTTTCAGGCCAAGGGTCGTCTGGTCACACTTTTTTTATTCATACTGTCCCATTTGTGGGACATGTGCGTCGCTGGCTGGCCAGCATTTATTGCCCATCCCTAGTTGCCTGAGTGCAGTTGAGAGTCAACTTCATTGCTGTGGCTCTGGAGTCACATGTAGGCCAGACCGGGTAAGGACGGCAGGTTTCCTTCCCTAAAGGAACCAGATGGGTTTTTCCGACAATCGACAATGGGTCATTAGTAGATTCTTAATTCCAGATATTTTTTATTGAATTCAAATTCCACCATCTGCTGTGGCGGGATTCGCACCCGGGTCCCCAGAACATTAGCTGAGTTTCTGGATTAATAGTCTAGCAATAATACCACTGGGCCATTGCCTGCCCCGAATACATGGACTAGTATTGCTTATTATCCAAGAAAATTGCAATCGATCCCTTTATAATTGATGTATTTTCTTAAGAGAACTTTCCAAACGCTCTTAACAACAATTACAGTTTCTATGGAAATTATAAAGTTTAATTGCTGGGTTGATGGTCATTAAGGTTGTATATAGATTGCAGCAGTTACCAGATATATCAGATCCCCATTAAAACTCCAAAGAGTATCAAAACCAGAGACAATAGCTTGCGCCAAGTTATTTGTCATTGGAGTCAGTGACAGCAAATCTATTGTTCGAAATGGGAGATATTCTCCAGTATGGAGAATCTCGAGTGAATAACAACTGCACCATCTAGTGGTAACTGAGTCTAAAACTACAACATTCAATTCCAATACCTCACAAAGGTGAATGGACACCGATCATATCTCTCTGAAATAATCCCATGAACAGGGGCAGCCTGGCCCTCCTGGTATTCTCACGGGGATAGTGGGACACACATTGGGATTCCAGGACAATGACAGTGCAGTACACAGGAAGGTGGGGAGAGACTGATTGTAAAACTACACAGTTCGTTCACCTTGCTGCAATTTTCTGCTCATTACATTTTAACAGCTTGAAGGACTGTGCTCCAATCAAAAAGCAGGCACTTGTATCCTTATGTCACCTTACCGAAAAATCTCAACCTGTTCACTGTTTAGAGTTTTCACAGAAATCAGCTCCAAGGAGCTGTTATCAATCGTTAATAACAAGGACAGCCTCATCAAGAGAGAAGTCCAATTCAGTCACAGGTCTCCTTTAAGTTTATTAACCAATTAATTTGTCTGAATTGTGATGATGGGACTGTGTTTCGCTTCTCGGCCTTTTGGCTAAGATCAAGTGTAGTATGGACCGGCTGCGCTTGGTTGAGGTCATTGGGTTACATTTAAGCTTCATTTGAAGCGGCATCTTGGCCTTTTGGCTAAGATGCAAATGAGATCAAGCCTTGGAGGAGGTGAGTCTGCACCTACTCCAATCAGCTGGGCTCATGTAGATCAGGCCCAAGACAGGTGTGAAGGCCCTGTCTTGTCAGCTTGGATCGGAAATGTCTCAACTTGTTGAGACTCTGAATTGGACTTGATTTGATTGAATTGGAAAAGTATAAAAGATTGTGTAGCGATTCCACCATCGAAAGGCTGTGTCACATATTCCGTACGATCATACTGATCTCATCTCAGCCTCAACTCCACCTCCCTGCCTGTTCTCCATAACCCTTCAACCAATTACTGATTAAAAATCTGTCTGTCTCCTCCTTAAATTTACTCAACATCCCGACAGCCACCTCACTCTGGGGTAGCGAATTCCACGGATTCACCACCCTTTAAAAGAAATAATTTCTCCACATCTCTGTTTTAAATCTGCTACCCCCTCTCCTAAAACTCTGACCTCTTGTTCTAGATTGCCCCACAAGAGGAAACATCCACTCTGCGTCTACTTTATCAATACCTTTTATCATCTTCTACACCGCAATTAGATCACCCCTCATTCTTCTAAACTCAGAAAGTACAGGCCTAAACTGCCCAGTCTCTCTTCATAAGACAAACCTCTCATCTCTGGAATCAATCCAGTGAATCTCCTCTGAACTGTCTTAATACCACTACATCTCTCCTCAAATAATGGGACCAAATCTGCACACAGTACTCCGGGTGCGGTCTCACCAATACCTTGTGTAGTTGCAGCAACACTTCCTTACTTTTAAACTCTTTTAGCTATAAATGCCAAAATTCTATTTGCCTCCCTTATTGCCTTTTTAAAAATTCATTCGCGGGACATGGGCGTCACTGGCTGGCCAGCATTTATTGCCCATCCCTAGTTGCCCTGGAAGGACCGTTGAGAGTCACCCAACCACATTGCTGTGGCTCCGGAGTCACATGTAGGCCAGACCGGGTAAGGATGGCAGATTTCCTTCCCTAAAGGACATTAGTGAACCAGATGGGTTTTTCCAACAATCGACAATGGTTTCATGGCCATCAGTAGATTCTTAATTCCAGATTTGTTTTTCATTGAATTCAAATTCAACCATCTGCTGTGGTGGGATTCGAACCCGGGTCCCCAGAACATTAGCTGAGTTTCTGGATTAGTAATAATACCACTGGACCGTCGCCTCCCCTGCTGTACCTGCATGCCAGTTTTCTGCGACTCATGCACGAGGACACCCAGATCCCTCTGCACCGGACCACCCCGAAGTCTCTCCCCATTTAGGTAATAAGTTGCTTTTCCTTTTTTCTGACCAAAATGGATAAGCTCACACTTATCCACGTTAAACTCTATCTGCTACATTTTGCCCCATTGACTTAACCTATCCATATCCATTTGTAAATGTCTTATTTCCTCATTGCAACTTATTATCCCACCTATTTTAGTGGCACCTGCAATCTGGCTATAGTACCTTCTATCCCTGCATCCAAGTCATTAATATGGATTGTAAATAGTTGGGGCCCGAGGACTGAACCCTGTGGCACCCCACTCGTTACATCTTGCCAACCAGTAAAAGACCCATTCATCCCGATTCTCTGCTTTAGACCATAGAAAAGCTGCAGCACAAACAGGCCCTTCGGCCCACAAGTTGCACCGAACATGTCCCTACCTACTAGGCTTACCTATAACCCTCTATCTTACTAACTTCCATGAACTTATCCAAAAGTCTCTTAAAAGACCCTATCGAATCCGCCTCCACCACCACTACCAGCAGCCGATTCCACACACCCACCACCCTCTGAGTGAAAAACTTACCCCTAACGTCTCCTCTGTACCTATTCCCCAGCACCCTAAACCTGTGACCTCTTGTGACAACCATTTCAGCCCTGCGTAAAAGCCTCTGAGAATCCACTCTATCAATACCCCTCAACATCTTATACACCTCTATCAGGTCACCTCTCATCCTTCGCCTCTCCAAGGAGAAAAGACCTAGCTCTCGCAACCTATCCTCATAAGGCATGCCACCTAATCCAGGCAACATCCTTGTAAATCTCCTCTGCACCCTTTCTATGGCTTCCACATCCTTTCTGTAATGAGGTGACCAGAACTGGGCACAGTACTCCAGGTGAGGTCTGACCAGGGTCCTATACAGCTGCAGCATTATCTCCCGATTTCTAAACTCAATTCCTCTATTGATGAAGGCCAGTATTCCATACGCCTTCTTAACCACAGCCTCCACCTGGACGCTGCTTTGAGCGTCCTATGAACCCGGACCCCAAGATCCTTCTGATCTTCCACACTGCCAAGTGTCTTACCCTTTATATTATATTCTTTCATCCTATTCGACCTGCCAAAATGAACCACCACACACTTATCTGGGTTGAAGTCCATCTGCCACTTCTCCACCCAGTCTTGCATCTTATCTATGACTCGTTGCAACTGCTGATATCCCTCTACACTATCCACAACACCACCAACCTTTGTGTCATCAGCAAACTTGCCAACCCATCCTTCCACTTCCTCATCCAGGTCATTTATAAAAATCACAAAGAGCAAGGGTCCCAGAACAGATCCCTGGGGCACCCCACTGGTGACCGACCTCCACTCTGAAAAAGACCCATCTACAACCACTCTTTGCCTTCTGTGGGCAAGCCAGTTCTGAATCCACAAAGCAATGTCCCCTTGTATCCCATGCCCCTCACTTTCTCAATGAGCCTGCATGGGGCACCTTATCAAACGCCTTGCTGAAATCCATATAAACTACATCTACCGCTCTTCCCTCGTCTATGTGTCTAGTTACATCTTCAAAAAATTCAATTAGGCTCGTAAGGCATGATCTGCCTCAGACAAAGCCATCTTGGCTATTTCTGATCATACTATTCCTCTCCAGATGTTCATAAATCCTGCCTCTCAGGATCTTCTCCATCAACTTACCAACCACTGAGGTTAGACTCACTGGTCTATAATTTCCCGGGCTATCTCTTCTCCCTTTCTTGAATAATGGAACCACATCCGCAATCCTCCAATCCTCCGGAACCTCTTCCGTCTCCATTGATGACGCAAAGGTCATCGCCAGAGGCTCAGCAATCTCTTCCCTCGCCTCCCACAGTAACCTGGGGTACATCCCATCTGGTCCCGGCGATTTATCTAACTTGATGCTTTTCAAAAGCTTCAACACATCCTCTTTCCTAATGTCCACATGCTCAATCTTCTCAGTCCACTGCAAGTCTGCACTGCAACTACCAAGATCCTTTTCCACTGAGAATACTGAAGCAAAGTATTTATTGAGTACCTCTGCCATTTCTACCAGTTCTATGCAGACTTTGCCACATTTGATAGGTCCTACTCCTTCACATCTTATCCTCTTGCTCTTAACATACTTGTAGAATGCCTTGGGGTTTTCCTTTATCCTGTCTGCCAAGGCCTTCTCATGACCCCTTCTTGCTCTTCTAATTTCCCTCTTAAGAACAAAGAACAGTACAGTACAGCACAGGAAACAGGCCCTTCGGCCCTCCAAGCCTGTGCCGCTCATTGGTCCAACTAGACCAATCGTTCGTATCCCTCCATTCCCAGGCTGCTCATGTGACTATCCAGGTAAGTCTTAAACGATGCCAGTGTGCCTGCCTCCACCTTCTTACTAGTCGTATACTCTTCTAGATTTCTGACATTACCTAGCTCCCTGAACCTTTAGTAGGCTTTTCTTTTCTTCTGGACTAAATTCGTTACAGCTTTCGTGCACCATGGTTCCTGTGACCTATCATAACTCCCCTGTCTCATTGGAACGTTGCTGTGTAGAGCTCCAGACAAACTTTCCTTGAAAATTTGCCACAATTCTTCTGTACATTTCCCTGAAAAAACCTCCTTCCAATTTATGCCTCTAATTTCCTGCCTAATAGCCTCATAATTGCCCTTACTCCAAATAAACACTTTCCTAGCTTGACTGATCCTATCTCTCTCCAGTGCTAATGTAAAGGAGATAAAGTTAGAACCATAGAACCATAGAAAATTACAGCTCAGAAACAGGCCTTTTGGCCCTTCTTGGCTGTGCCGAACCATTTTTTGCCTAGTCCCACTGACCTGCACTTGGACCATATCCCTCCACACCGCTCTCATCCATGAATCCGTCCAAGTTTTTCTTAAATGTTAAAAGTGACCCCGCATTTACCACTTTATCCGGCAGCTCATTCCACACTCCCACCACTCTCTGCGTGAAGAATATTCCCTTTAAACTTTTCTCCTTTCACCCTTAACCCATGCCCTCTGGTTTTTTTCTCCCCTAGCCTCAGTGGAAAAAGCCTGCTTGCATTCACTCTATCTATACCCATCAAAATCTTATACACCTCTATCAAATCTCCCCTCAATCTTCTACGCTCCAGGGAATAAAGTCCCAACCTATTCAATCTCTCTCTGTAACTCAGCTTCTCAAGTCCCGGCAACATCCTTGTGAACCTTCTCTGCACTCTTTCAATCTTATTTACATCCTTCCTGTAACTAGGTGACCAAAACTGTACACAATACTCCAAACTCGGCCTCACCAATGCCTTATATAACCTTACCATAACACTCCAACTTTTATACTCGATACTCCGATTTATAAAGGCCAATGTACCAAAGGCACTCTTTACGACCCTATCCACCTGTGACGTCACTTTTAGGGAATTCTGTTATGATCACTATCCCCAAAATGCTCTCCCACTGAGAGATCTGACACCTGCCCAGGTTCATTCCCTAATACCAAATCAAGTACAGCCTCTCCTCTTGTAGGCTTATCCACATACTGTGTCAGGAAGCCCTCCTGAACAAAGAACAAAGAACAATACAGCACAGGAACAGGCCCTTCGGCCCTCCAAGCCTGCGCCGCTCATGTGCCCACTAGACCATTCGTTTGTATCCCTCTATTCCCAGTCTGTTCATGTGGCTATCTAGATAAGTCTTAAGCGATCCCAGCGTTTCCGCCTCAATCACCTTGCTTGGCAGTGCATTCCAGGTCCCCACCACCCTCTGTGTAAAATATGTCCCCCTGACATCTGTGTTGAACCTTGCCCCCCTCACCTTGAACCCGTGGCCCCTTGCGTTCGTCACCTCTGACCTGGGAAAAAGCTTCCCACTGTTCACTCTACCTATGCCCGTCATAATTTTATACACCTCTATTAGGTCGCCCCTCATCCTCCGTCTTTCCAGGGAGAACAACCCCAGTTTACCTAATCTCGCCTCATAGCTAAGACCCTCCATACCAGGCAACATCCTGGTAAACCTTCTCTGTACTCTCTCCAAAGCCTCCACATCCTTCTGGTAGTGTGGCGACCAGAACTGGACGCAGTATTCCAAATGTGGCCTAACCAACGTTCTACACAGCTGCAACATCATATGCCAACTTTTATATTCTATGCCCCGTCCAATAAAGGTAAGCATGCCATATGCCTTCTTCACCACCCTCTCCACCTGTGCTGCCACCTTTAAGGATCTGTGGACTTGTACACCCAGGTCCCTCTGTGTGTTTATACTCCTGATGGTTCTGCCATTTATTGTATAGCTCCCCCCTGCATTAGATCTGCCAAAATGCATCACTTCGCATTTATCTGGATTAAATTCCATCTGCCATTTCTCCGCCCAATGTTCCAGCCTATCTATATCCTGCTGTATTCTCTGACAATGTTCATCACTATCCGCAACTCCAGCAATCTTTGTGTCGTCCGCAAACTTACTGATCACACCAGCTACATCTTCCTCCAAATCATTTATATATATCACAAACAGCAGAGGTCCCAGTACAGAGCCCTGCGGAACACCACTAGTCACAGACCTCCAACGGGAAAAAGACCCCTCCACTGTTACCCTCTGTCTTCTATGGCTAAGCCAGTTCTCCACCCATCTAGCTAGCTCACCTTTTATCCCGTGAGACTTAACCTTTTGCACCAGCCTGCCATGAGGGACCTTGTCAAACGCTTTACTAAAATCCATATAGACTACATCCACGGCCCTTCCTTCGTCAATCGTTTTTGTCACCTCCTCAAAAAACTCAACCAAATTTGTGAGGCATGACCTCCCTCATACAAAACCATGCTGTCTATCGCTAATGAGATTATTCAGTTCTAAATGTGCATATATCCTATCTCTAAGAATCTTCTCCAACTATTTCCCTACCATGGACGTCAAGCTCACCGGCCTATAATTACCCGGGTTATCCTTGCTACCCTTCTTAAATAACAGGACCACATTTGCTATCCTCCAATCCTCTGGGACCTCACCTGTATCCAGTTAAGAGACAAAGATTTCTGTTAGAGGCCCAGCAATTGCATCTCTCGCCTCCCTGAGGAGTCTAGGATAGCTGCCATCCGGCCCTGGGGATTTGTCTGTCTTAATGTTTCCTAAAAAACCTAACACTTCCTCCCTTGTAATTGAGATTTTTTCTAACGGGTCAACACATCTCTCTGAGACACTACCAGTCAACATGTCCCTCTCCTTTGTGAATACTGATGCAAAGTATTCGTTTAGGATCTCACCTACTTCCTTTGGTTCTAAGCATAATTCCCCTCCTTTGTCCCTGAGAGGTCTGATTCTTTCTCTAACAACCCTCTTGTTCCTAACGTATGTATAAAATGCCTTACGATTATCCTTAATCCTGTCTGCCAAGGACATTTCGTGACCCCTTTTTGTCCTTCTAAGTCCCTGTTTGAGTTCTTTTCTACTTTCTCTGTAATCCTCCAGTGCTCCATCTGTTTTTAGCTGCCTGGACCTCATGTATGCCTCTTTTTTCTTTTTGATTAGACCCACAATTTCACTGGTTATCCACGGCTCCCGAATCCTACCTTTCCTATCCTTCCTCTTTACAGGCACATGCCTATCCTGCAATCCTACCAACTGCTCCTTAAAAGACTCCCACATGCCAAATGTGGCTTTACCCTCAAACAGCCTCTCCCAATCAACAGCCATCAAATCCTGCCTAATCCGGCTGTAATTAGCCTTCCCCCAATTCAGCACCTTACCCATAGGACAACACTCACCTTTTTCCATTACTATCCTAAAGTTTACAGAATTGTGGTCACTATTTGCCACATGTTCCCTTACTGCAACTTTGATGACCTGACCGGGCTCATTCCCCAGTACTAGGTCCAGTATAGCCCCCTCTCTCGTTGGACTGTCAACATATTGTTCCAAAGAACCTTCCTGTACGCATTTTATAAATTCTTCCCCATCCACACCCCCAGCCCTAAGCGATTTCCAGTCTATGTGAGGGAAATTAAAGTCTCCCACTACAACAACCCTATTTTTTCTGCACCTGTCTAGAATCTCCTTACATATCCGTTCCTCAACTTCCCGTGGGCTGTTGGGAGGCCTGTAGTATACCCCCAGCATAGCCCCAGCATAACACACCTAACAAACTCCTCCCCATCTAAACCCCTTACCCTAGGGATATTCCAATCGATATTTGGGAAATTAAAATCTCCCATCACGACCACTCTGTTATTATTACATCTCTCCAGGATCTGCTTCCCAATCTGCTCCTCCACATCCCTGCTACTATTGGGCAGCCTATAGAAAACACCCAGTAAAGTTATTGACCCCTTCCTGTTGCAAACCTCCACCCACAGAGATTCCGTAGACAATCCCTCTGTGGCGTCCATCTTTTCTACAGCCGCGACACTATCCCTGATCAACAGTGTCACTCCCCCACCTCTTTTGCCTCCTTCCCTGTCCCTCCTGAAACATCTGAAACCCGGCACCAGAAGTATCCAGTCCTGTCCCTGAGATAACCAAGTCTCTGTAATGGCCACCACATCACACTTCCAAGTAGTGATCCACGCTCTAAGCTCATCCATTTTGTTCACTACAGTCCTTGCATTAAAATACACACATCTCAACCCTTCAGTCTGAGCGCTCCCCTTCTCCGTCATCTGCTTTCTGTCAGTTAGAAGTCTAACAACACCAGGTTAAAGTCCAACAGGTTTATTTGGTAGCAAATACCACTAGCTTTCAGAGCGCTGCCCCTTCGTCAGGTGGAGTGGGAGATGTGATCACAAACCGGGCACAGAGACACAAACTCAATTTACAGAATAATGATTGGAATGTTAATGAAGCTAATCAATGCTAATACAGCTAATCAAGTCTTAAAGGTACAGACACTGTGAGTGGAGAGAGTATTAAGCACAGGTTAAAGAGATGTGTATTGTCTCCAGACAGGACAGCTGGTGAGATTTTGCAAGTCCGGGCAAGTTGTGGGGGTTACAGATAGTGTGACATGAACCCAAAATCCCGGTTGAGGCCATCATCATGTGTGCGGAACTTGGCTATCAGTTTCTGCTCAGCGATCCTGCGGTGTCGTGAAGGCCGCCTTGGAGAACGCTTCCCGAAGATCAGAGGCTGAATGCCCGTGACCACTGAAGTGCTCCCCAACAGGAAGAGAACAGTCTTGCCTGGTGATTGTCGAGCGGTGTTCATTCATCCATTGTCGTAGCGTCTGCATGGTTTCCCCAATGTACCATGCCTCCGGACATCCTTTCTTGCAGCGTCTCAGGTAGACAACGTTGGCCGAGTTGCAAGAGTATGTATCGTATACCTGGTGGATGGTGTTCTCACGTGAGATGATGGCATCCGTGTTGATGATCTGGCACGTCTTGCAGAGGTTGCTGTGGCAGGGTTGTGTGGTGCCGTGGTCACTGTTCTCCTGAAGGCTGGGTAGTTTGCTGCGGACAATGATCTGTTTGAGGTTGTGCTGCCGTTTGAAGGCAAGAAGTGGGGGTGTGGGGATGGCCTTGGCAAGATGCTCGTCTTCATCGATGACATGTTGAAGGCTCCGGAGGAGATGTCGTAGCTTCTCCGCTCCGGGGAAGTACTGGACAACGAAGGGTACTCTGTCCACCGTGTCCCGTGTTTGTCTTCTGAGGAGGTCGGTGCGGTTTTTCGCTGTGGCGCATCGGAACTGTCGATCGATGAGTCGAGCGCCATATCCTGTTCTTATGAGGACATCTTTCAGCGTCTGGAGGAGTCTGTTGCGATCCTCCTCATCCGAGCAGATCCTGTGTATACGGAGGGCTTGTCCGTAGGGGATGGCTTCTTTAACGTATTTAGGGTGGAAGCTGGAGAAGTGGAGCTTCGTGAGGTTATCCGTGGGCTTGCGGTACAGTGAGGTGCTGAGGTGACCGTCCTTAATGGAGATGCGTGTGTCCAAGAATGCAACCGATTCCGGAGAGTAGTCCATGGTGAGTCTGGTGGTGGGATGGAACTTGTTGATGTCATCATATAGTTGTTTCAATGATTGTTCACGATGAGTCCAAAGGAAGAAAATGTCATCGATGTATCTAGTGTCTATAGCATCGGTTGAAGGTCCTGTGCGGTGAAGAAGTCTTGTTCGAACCTGTGCATGAAGATGTTGGCATATTAGTTGCGAATTTGGTCCCCATGGCTGTTCCGTGTGTCTGGATGAAGAACTGGTTGTTGAAGGTGAAGACATTGTGGTCCAGGATGAAGCGGATGAGTTGTAAAATTGCATCTGGAAACTGGCATTGAGCACTGAGGCAGTTGCAGCAATGCCGTCATCGTGGGGGATGCTGGTGTAGAGTGCCGAGACATCCATTGTGACGAGGAGTGCTCCTGGTTCAACTGCTCCATGTGTGCTGAGTTTCTGTAGGAAGTCCGTAGTGTCGCGACAAAAGCTGGGGGTTCTTTGTACAATGGGTTTCAGGATGCCCTCGACGTAGCCGGAGAGGTTCTCGCTCAGGCTCCCATTGCCCGGTACGATGGGACGGCTGTCAGTTAGCCAATCCTCAAACACCTTCCTGATGTCCAGACATACGACATCTACAGGATTCTCTTTCTCGACTCGGCTTGTTATATCTTCAAAGAACTCTAGCAAATTAGTCAAAAACGATTTACCCTTCCTAAAACCATGCTGACTCTGATGGATTGTGTTTTGACTTTCTAAATATCCTGTTATTTACACCCTTAATAATGGATTCTATCAATTTCCCAACAACAGATGTTAAACTAACTGGTCTACAGTTTCCTACTTTCTGCCTCCCTCCCTTTTTGAATAAGGGAAGGAGGCAGAATTAGCATTTTTCCAATCTAAAGGAATCTTTCCCACATCCAGGGAATTTTGGAATATTATAACTAATGGATCCACTATCTCCACTGCCACTTGCTTTAATAGCCTAGGATATAGGCTATTAGGCACTGAGGACTTTTCTGCCTTCAATCCCAGTAGTTTGTTGAGCATTATTTCCCTTTTGATGATGATTGTTCTAAGTTCCTCCATTTCTATTATCTCTGCATTACCTGTTACTATTGGGATAATACTTAGTTCTTAAATTCTCCCTCAGTGTACCTGAACAACCGGAGTTTGGCGACGAGGGGATTTTCACAGTAACTTCATTGCAGTGTGAATGAATGCCTACTTGTGACAAAATAAATAAAGTTTACTTTAAATAAACTTTAGTTTAGTGTCCACCACCCTGAAAACTGAGGCAAAGTATTGATTTAGCATCTCCACTATTAACTCCCCAGTCTCATTGTCCAAAAGACCAACATTCACTTTAACTACTCTCCTCTCTTTTTATACTTAAATAAACTTTTGCTATTCCTTTTTATATTTTATGCTAGTTTTCTTTCATAATTTATCTTTTGGCTCTTTTTATTACTTTTTTAGGAACCCTTTGTTGATCTTTGCAAGTTTCCCAGTCTCCCAGCCTGCCACTGGCCTTTGCAAGATGGTATGCCTAAGGTTTTGTCTTTGTGTTGTCATTAACTTCCTTGCTTAACCATGGATGTTTCTCTCCTTTTTACAATCTTTCTTCCTCTCTGGAATAGCTGCTGGATTCACACATCTATATAAATCTGTGTAGCTCCTGTGTTTACACATGTATATAGATCTGAATAGTTACTGTATTTACCTGTGTATATAGATCTGAATAGTTACTGTATTTACCCGTGTATATAGATCTAAATGGTTACTCTATTTACCCGTGTATATAGATCCGAATACTTACTGTATTTACCTGTGTATATAGATCTGAATAGTTACTGTATTTACCCATGTATATAGATCTGAATAATTACTGTATTTACAGGGAGCTCGTTTTAAAAATCTGTTCAACATTGAGAACACTCAAGCAAATATTTTATTCAATAAAAAATTTTATATTCCTTATTTTTTATATCATGAAGTAAAAGATAGAACTTGCATTCATATAGCGTCTTTCACATTAACCTACTGAAGTATTGTTTGAAGTGTAGAGTCACAGACATAATAATTCTCTTATTGTCCAGGGTCAGTGTGTTTTGTGTGAGAAGAAGAATGTATTTTCCTACCCTTGGAGTGTGTATCCCAATTAAATAATTCAGCAACAACCTTTTGTGAGTTTAAAATAAAGAAGGTTATTCATTCTCACTCATTTACTCCAAAATGAGGTAATGTCACACACCTGGTCTCACACAAACACACTAAAATATTGGACACAGATAAAGAAAGTGCACTTTTACAGATTAAAGTGAATTCAGTCTCTGATTAATGATGCCCATTCTCCCACGTAGCAGGTCGGTGGTTTCTTCAATGGATCCGGTGATTTAATGTTTAAATAAGTGTCTTGTACAGTGAAGGATGCACAGCACATTACGAGGTTTCTTGTAGTTAAATATCGAGCAGGTTGGTTCTCAGGTGAACTTTAAACTGTTGCAGGTTAGATTTTTGGGGTCGGACAGAGAGAGGACATGTCCCCTTTTCTTCGTGCTCTGCCTCTTTTCGTTTGGCTCATGTCCGACCCTTGCTGGCCCCTGTGATGCTTTCCCCTTGGCGTGTTGTCTTCTTGTCTCCTGGGCCGTTTCCTTTTTTAAAATTATTACTCACTTTAGTTTTTCTTGCGCAGGGCGGTGGACGGGAGGGGGGGTGCGGGGGATGGTCTATTTGTGTCAGGGGGAATGGTGGGGGGGGGCCGGGAGGAGCTGTTGGTCGGGAGCCTGGAGGGTGCAGGGTAGGGTTAGGGTCAAGTACTTTTATTGTTTGATGACTTGTGGCTTGTTTCAGAGTCTGGGTCTCACTGGCTGATGACTGATAGTTCTGATGGATTGGGGGTTTTGGTTTAATTTTCTTTTTATCCACAGCAGGACGAGCCGGTAAGATAATGGCCGAAGGCTTTAACTTCATAAAATTTTGGATATTTGTGAAGACAGAATCGAAAATCCCAGCACTTTGCTTTGCTCCAAAAAAACCCATCAGAGTTGAATTCATTCCTTGAATTCTCTGACTTTGGCTGGGAGTTGGACTGAATTCTAATTGCGACAGAGATTCCATCATGTAAAAGCTTTAGATATTTGACCTGTGTAATCTCTCGGACTGGATTCAATCACCCACGGAAGTTGGAGTGAAATGTTATGAGTATTAGCTCCCAAGAACACAAGAAGTAGGAGCAGGGGTGGACCATTCGGCCCATTGAGTCTGCTCTGCCATTCAATATGATCATGGTTAGCACTGCTGCCTCACAGTGCCAGGGACCTGGGTTTGATTCCCAGCTTGGGTCAGTGTCTGTGTGGAGTCTGTACGTTCTCCCCGTGCTGCGTGGGTTTCCTCCGGGTGCTCCTGTTTCCTCCCACAGTCCAAAAGACATGCTGGTTAGGGTGCATTGGCCATGCTAAATTCTCCCTCAGTGTACCCGAACAGGCACCAGAGTGTGGCGACTAGGGGATTTTCACAGTAACTTCATTGCAGTGTTAATGTAAGCCTATTTGTGACACAAATAAATAAACTTTGTAAAACTCTTGGGCTTGGACTCCATTTTCCTGCCCATTCCCCATATCCCATAACTCTCTACAAGACCAAGCATCTGCCCATCTCCACCTTAAATGTATTCATCGACGGAGCATCCACAAGCCTTTGAGGCGAAGAATTCCAAAGATCATAAACCCTCCAAGTGAAGGGATTTCTCCCCCTCTCCACTGGGGTCCCTGGCGCTGTGAGGCCCCTAATCCTGAGACTGTGCCCCTGGGATTCACATCCCCCCCAGCCAGGGGCAACAATCTCAATCTCTACCCAATTTATTTACCATGGATTTGCTGCTGTTCTGGGAGATTGCGTGGTTGTGGGGTTTAGGGAGGAGAAATGAGGAAGTGAGGGAATGTTGAGACACGAAACTCTGACCATTACGGTGTGGGGCAGGGTCAGTTTCCTGATGGTCAGTTTGTTATTCTCATATGACACGCCTCATGTGGATTTTGATCTTTATTCCTGTTTTTTATAAATATAATAACTGGTTTGGTCAAAGCGCTCTGTACTCACTCACATCCTGCCGATTAGTCACTGGGGATATTTGCCTTGTTATATTATTTACGGGTAAACATTATTTCACTGTGTGTGTGTGTGTGTACCAACTGTGAAAGCAGAAAGGAGAGTGGTGCTTAAAAGAAAGTGAGTTCCGTCACCAATGATTGGTGGCCCTGTGAAATGCTAATTCCTCGCACTTTGCTGAGTGAAACCACAATATAGAACACATCACATTCACAGCCACAACCAGCACCTCCTCCTCTTCCTGTATCCCTGTACCCCGTGGTTGAGGAAAGTTCACAAGGTCCTCACAGAGACGCCTGTGTATTCTGAATGCTGGATAATTGGAGGAATCAAGATCTGTCTCAGATCTTGAAAGTCTTTAAGATGATGAAGAGTTTTGCCAGGGGAGAAGACGTTTCCACTTTTGGGAAGTCCAAAACCAGTAGTCACAAATCTAAGACAGTGATTAATAAGAGAGTGTGTGAAACCTGCTAGCACGGGGTGTGGCTGCGAGGTTTGGTTTAGCCACTTACAGGATAAGCTCAATAAACACAAGGGAGAAAGGAATAGCAAGATGTGTTGATCGGGTGAGGGGAATGGGAGCATGGAAGATTGTTCGAAGCTTCAATGCTGGCATTGACCAGTTGGGTTGAATGGCCTATTTCCGGAGCTGTACACTTGGTGTGATGAAGCTCAGAAGAATGGGACTGCTCGCAATGAAGCAACCAACATGCTTCCAAAGAAGTCTGGAAATTACTTGAGGTAATTGCTAACAGAATTATTTATGCTTTACTAATTAAATCATCAGAATGAGGATAAGACTTGTCACCTAGTGCCCTTAGAGATAACCTTGTGGCTTTGATGCCCCAACAGACAACTAACTGTTGCTCAATTAATGCCCTTCATTACCCTAAGTGAAGCATCTGTGTTACAGAATGCCACTCTCTCAGTCACAGTTAAATCTGGGATTTCTGAAATTGGAAAACTCAGCAACCTCACCATTATAATTTGGTTGTGTGTATAGAAACGGATGGATCATTGCAATCACACAGCGCAGAGTCTCAATTCTGAATAGAGATCCTCATACAGCATTCTCTGCAACTCGACTGATTTCCCTGCTCAGTTTAGAGGTGCCCTTTACTGATTGTGGATCCTGTAAGAAAATTTAAAAATACATCAAAATACACAAAGACACAAAGTAAAAATTATATTGTAAAATTAATTTCATCATAAAGATAAAATCTAAGATTCAATTCATCTGTTTATTCATCAGCTAATCTGGTCTGGCCGTGTTAAAGTTCACTAAACCTTTCTCTCGATCCCAGACCCTCTCAACATTGTGGGTTCATCCTGGAGAAGGTGTATAATGGCAGGCAGCATCTTCCTTCCCTCCAGGACTGCTTCTCCATAAGCTCCTGTCTCCGACTTGCTTTGCTCTCACCTCTGTTACATTGTGAGGAAGTTGTGGATTCACTCATCATGGAGTTACAGATCAGCTGATTCCCCTTCCCCCATCCCCCCGCTGAACCCCACTGAGCCCACAACCGCCCCCCCCCCTTCATTCCAACCTTGTCCCAGTGGGGTATTAGCCCCTGTCACCAACACTTTACGGAAGAGATTGACTTAGTGCATTATTCTTTATTATAAGATATTGATGACATCCCATTGCTAAGTGCAATAAACAGAGCAGTTTCTGTACGTACTGAACCCGAGTGAGATCATCAACCTTCCCATTTTCCACAACATCATTCTTCCCAAAAGACACGTCACCTGTAATTGGTCAGAAAATATCCGGGATAAGGACATCAGACAGTGACTATTAAATATTATTCATTGAAGTTGTTGTAAAAAAACTGGGTGACAGCCTTGGCGAACACATTGTCCTTTGACCCCCGGGATTGTGGGTGTCACTGGAAAGGCCAGCATTTGTTACCCATCCCTAATTGCCCCTTGAACTGAGTGGCTTGTTAGGGAAGTAAAGAGTCAACCACATTGCCATGGGGTAATGTGTAGGTCAGACCGGGTCAGGACAACAGATTTCCTTCCCTAAAGGGCAAGGCAAACCAGGTTCATTTTTTATGACAATTGATTATCGCCTCAAATTCCATTGTTATTAATTAATTAAATTAATATCACCAGGAGATTTTGGGGGTTTTGAGCCTGTGACTCCAGAGCATTGCCAGGGCTTTTGGATTACTAGACTGGTGACATTACAACCCCACCACTGTTACCCCTGTAACCGACCCACAGCAATGGGAAGCTCCCCGCTCCCCTCCCCATTACGAAATTAATTTGGAAATGAGTGTGAATCCAAGTGGGATGAAGTGAAAGTTTAGTTGATCTGGGAATTTTGATTCTGCTGTTGGCGCTGGAAGTTGGATGATGGTCCAGTCATCAGCACGGATATCTCTCGATGTGCTGGGAGCAACAAGAAAATAAAAATAAAACCAACTTTTACTTGGTGGAGATTCTGTGAACTAGATTAAAAATGAATGTAAATTATGGGCGGCACGGTGGCGCAGTGGTTAGCACTGCTGCCTCACAGCACCAGGGACCTGGGTTCAATTCCCGGCTTAGGTCACTGTCTGTGCGGAGTTTGCATGTTCTCCCCGTGTCTGTGTGGGTTTCCTCTGGGTGCTCCGGTTTCCTCCCCCTGTCCAAAAGAGCATAGCTCATAGGATCCTACAGTGCAGAAGAAGACCATTTGGCCCATCGAGTCTGCACTGACCACAATCCCACCCAGGTCCTATCTCCATAACCCCATGCATTTGCCCTAGCTAGTCCCCCTGACATTAAGGGGCAATTTAGCATGGCCAATCTGCCTAACCCGCACATCTTTGGAGTGTGGGAGGAAACCGGAGCACCCGGAGGAAACCCACGCAGATACGGGGAGAACATGCTGACTCCACACAGACAGTGACCCAAGCCGGGAATCGAACCCGGGTCCCTGGCGCTGTGAGGCAGCAGTGCTAACCACTGTGCTGCCGTGCCAGCAGATGTGCAGGTTAGGTGGATTGGCCAGGATAAATTGCCCCTTAATGTCCAAACAAGTGTAGGTTAAGGGGAATTGGTGGGGTAAATATGTGTGATTGCAGGGATAGGGCAGCAGTGGGCCTGGGTAAGATGCTGTGTCGGTGAGTCGGTGCAGACCCGATGGGCCAAATGGCCTCTTTCTGCACTGTAGGAATTGTGCGATTTGAGTGCCGTGTTCACAGCAGCTCTGACCTTTGCTGATATGCATTAAGATTGGGGGTCAGACTCCCAAGTCCATTCTAATACAGTGAACACAGCTTGGGCTGGAGTGAAAGTGATTGCAATGGACCGGGGCCAGTGACATAGCTTTGCCACCCCACTGTCCTGCACAGGGTCACAGCAAGTAACCTACACGAGTAAGTCCATTTCTCATGGGAAAATTGAAGGCAGCAGGAAAGATTCCTCTCAATTGGATTTGGCTGGGATTGAAGCCGGAGGTAACAGCGGAGTAAATTCCCACCTTCCCCACCTGGACGGTATTGTATCTGGGTACTTCACCCACTGTGTTACAATCTACCAACATTAATCTGCAATGTAAAGCTAGTCTTAGTAAAGGTGACCATGAAACTATCATGATTGCTGTAAAAACCCATCTGGTTCACTAATATCCTTTAGGGAAGGGAATGTGCTGTCCTTACCCGGTCTGGCTTACATGTGACTCCAGAGCCACAGCAATGTGGTGACATTTAACAGCCCTCTGAAATGGTCGAGTGAGACACTCAGTTGAAGGGTAATTAAATATTGTCAATAAATGCTGGTCTTGTCAGCAACACCCACATCCCACGAACCAATAAATGATTAACAAATTATCTCAGGTATATTGGGAAGTATCTGTCAATACGCAGACTGTTTCTTTGCCAAATTACAATCCACCTGGTAAAAGAGAATTGGATAAATAATGAGAGGGAAATATTCTGAGGTCTATGAAGGCAAGGACTAATTGTTTAGCTCTTTCAAAGAGCTAGCACAGGTATCATGGGCCAAATAGCCTATTGTATATAGTGTCATTCTGATCCTTTTGTGTCTCCAATTCTTTTCTTTCCCAAGATGTTAGTATTTTTGCCTCTGTTCAGAAGCCTCCTCATTGGTGCCTCAGGGAATGGAGCTGGTGGGATGAGGTGAAAATCTGGGCGGCCACCTCATGCTTTCAATACATTTCGTTTGCAGGATGGACATCTCCTGATTGCTAGTCCATAAAAACCGCTGGTCTGTTTGATGTAGTGCCCACCTGGTTGCCATGGATAGAACATCTCCTACTTTCTCTGCTAAAGAACAGGAATGAGAAACCACATCTGGATGCTACCAGGCTCTGTGCTGCTTTCCAGATGTGGCCCACACCAATTTCCCTAAGCCAGTGGAACTAAGCATCCCACACAAACTCCAATCTCACTTTGACTTTAGTTGTTCAGAGTTGTTTCATGTTGAATAATTCCAATGAAAAAATGTTTACTCATACCAGCATCTGCATCGGTTGACCGTATAGAGATGAGCGTCACCTGGTCTTTATCTTTTGTGGCTCTGAATGGATTATGTGGAAAAGAGAAGCACAATTAATCTCTTAATTACAATATCCAAAAACAAGATCTTGACATGGTATGACAATGTGAAGTGAGTCAGCATCTTCCCCTGTTTTTATTGCAGGTTTAGTGACCCCCCAACACTGGTAAGTGGGACCAGCTGAAGGAGATATTTTCCTGTATTATTTCATTGCCTGTGGTTAGTCTCAGCATTTATTGCCCATCCCTAGTTGCCCTTGGACAGAATAGTTTGCTCAGCCATTTCCGAGGGCAGTTGAGAGTCACCCACATTGCTGTGGCTCTGGAGTCACATGTAGGCCAGACCGGGTAAGGACAGCAGATTTCCTTCCCTAAAGGACATTAGTGACCCAAGATGGGTTTTTCCAACAATTGATGATGGTTTGGTGATCACCTTCACTGAGACTAGCTTTCAATTCTAGATTTTATCAATGAATTTAAATTCCACCAGCTGCTGCGGTGGAATTTGAAGCCATGTCCCAGAACATTAGCCTGGGGCTCTGGATTATGAGTCCAATAACATTAGCGCTAAGCAGAGTATCTGTGTTTGGACCCACTTTAGTTGTGAAGCAGGGAATGTTATGGTTTAGTAATCCCAACAGAGGGGAATACTCAGCGAAAATTCCAGATTAAAACTCAGGATGCTCAAGAGACCAGAATTGGGGGAGTGCAGAGATCCTGGAGGGTTGTGAGTTAGAGGATGGGAATGAGAAAAATATCAGTCATGATTGAATGGCGGAGCAGACTCAATGGGCCGAGTGGCCTAATTCTGCTTCTACGTCTTATGGTCTTATAGGAGTTTTACAGGGATAGGAAGGGATGAGGACATGGAAAAATTTGAAAACAAGAGTGAGAATTTTAAAACTGAGACATTGCTTAATGGAGAGGCAGGCTAGGTCAGTGAGCACAGAGAGTGGAGGGTGAATGAGTTGGGACACGGGCAGCAGAGTTTTAGATAAAAGGTTGTAGAAGGTGGGAGTTGGTGAGGAGAGTATTCAAACAGTCACATCGAGAAATAACAGAAACATGAATAAACATTTCAGCAGCATAGACTCAGATAAGAACATAAGAACTAGGAGCAGGAGTAGGCCATCTGGCCCCTTGCGCCTGCTCCGCCATTCAATAAGATCATGGCTGATCTTTTTGTGGACTCAGCTCCACTTACCCGCCCGCTCACCATAACCCTTAATTCCTTTACTGTTCAAAAATGTATCTATCCTTGCCTTAAAAACATTCAATGGGGTAGCCTCAACTGCTTCACTGGGCAGGGAATTCCACAGATTCACAACCCTTTGTGTGAAGAAGTTCCTCCTCAGCTCAGTCCTAAATCTGCTTCCCCTTATTTTGAGGCTATGGCCCCTAGTTATAGTTTCACCCACCAGTGGAAACAACTTCCCTGCTTCTATCTTATCTATTCCCTTCATAATCTTATATGTTTCTATAAGATCTCCCCTCATTCTTTCTGAATTCCAATGAGTATAGCCCCAGTCTACTCAGTCTCTCCTCATGAGCCAACCCTCTCAACTCTGCAATCAACCTAGTGAATCTCCTCTGCACCCCCTCCAGTGCCAGTATATCCTTTCTCAAGTAAGGAGACAAAAACTGTACACTACTCCAGGTGTGGCCTCACCAGCACCTTATACAGCTACAACATAATCTCGCTGTTTTTAAACTCCATCCCTCTCGCAATGAAGGACAAAATTCCATTTGCCTCCTTAATTGCCTGCTGCACCTGCAAACCAACTCCTTGAGATTCCTGCACAAGGACACCCAGGTCCCTCTGCACAGCAGCATGCTGCAATTTTTTACCATTTAAATAATAGTCCATTTTGCTGTTATTGCGACCAAACTGGATGACCTCACATTTACAAGATGAAGGCGGAGTACAGTAATATTACAGATAGCTCTTCCTTTTTAATAATTGGAAAGTTTGTAACGGGGGAGGGACAGTTTGTGACATAACCACCCCACTGCAATGCTGATCCTGGACGCTTCACTGTATTAAATGACAAATGATTGCAGGCCACTGTTACAGCACTGTTACAGTTCGCAGGCTCACATTGCACTCCCTCTTTACATTCACCAAATTAACATGACTTTCACACACTGGCACACCGCCAATCGCAATCTTCTCACACTGAGTTAGTTTCTGGGAGCAGGGTGAGCTTTGCACCGGTTCTGGGAGGGGCAGGGCCCAGACAAGCCAGCAGTCCCAGTTTCACACCCATTCACAAAGGGTGCCACGATCTCAAAGTGAAATTGAAGACCCTCCCCTCCCCTTCCCTCCATCGTGGACCCCCACTCCCCTCATTGAAGGGATCTTTACCCCCCCTCCCCCACTCCCCTCATTGAAGGGATCTTTACCCCCCCCCCCCCCCTCCCCCACTCCAACAATGAGCACCAGCATTGGGGCATTGGGGCCCTCCCAATGGGTCCCACTTCATGACGCTCTCTTAAAGACCCCCCCCCCCCCACCTCTCCCTCCCCCTCAGACCTCATTACCTTGGCGCTGCCCCCTGCACCTGGCTTTGCCCACCTGGCACTGATTTAAATATGCTAATCTGGTTCCTGCCCCCACTAGAGGGGAATCAGGTGATGCCCGGGAGCGGTGGCTGGGAGGATGGCATTGGGGCTTCACACCGGCACAGAGTGCACTAAACCCCTCCCCCATGATTCTCCAGCCCCGCTGCGCTCTAACGCAATCTACGCCCGGTGTGACAGGACTGGAAAATCACGGCCCCAGGAGTCTACTGGGAATGAATGACAGGAGAGGTTTCTGTCCGAGCTGAATATGTGCCTGAGGCATTCTGCATTCCTCACTCACCCCTCCCCCTCCCCCGTCCTCCCTCCACCCTACCCTGCTCTCCCCCTCCCCGACTCCCTGCTCCCCCCCACACCCCCCTTCCCCAGCTCCCCACTCCCCCCTCCCCGCTCCCCCCTCCCCAATTCCCCGTTTCCCACTCCCCGCTCCCCAATTCCCCCTCCCCGCTCCCCCTGCCTCCTCCCCACTCCCACCTCCCCCTACCCCTACCCCCTTCCCGCTCACCACTCCCCGCTCCACCCTCCCCACTCCCTGCTCCCCTATCCCCTCTCCCCCCTCCCCCGCTCCCCCTCCCCCCTCTCCGCTCCCCACTACCCATTCCTCGCTCCCCGCTACCCCTCCCCACTCCCCCTTCCCCTCCCCCTCCCTGCTCCCCACTCCCCCCTCCACTCCCCACTCCCCACTCCCCCTCCCCACTCCCTCACTCCTCACCAGTTACCCTCTAACGACCTGTAGCGTGAGAGTCTGAAACATGTCAGTATCTTTCCCGTTTACATAGATTCAGTTCTTTTATGAAATTATACTCACTGGTCTGATGTGCCGTCTTTCGCCTCTGTTCAAATAACAGAAATAAAATGAATTGAATTGTGGAAATGAGAAATAAAGTTAATCTTTTCCTCAGTAAATTTCCTGTACTTTTCCCACTGAAACCCAGCCCAGTTTCTAACCCGTTGTAATCAGGTTCAGTGGGGCCGTGACTCTCCAGCACAACAGAGGAACTTCCAACCCCCAGTGTCCTTTTATAATTGGTACTCCCGGGGTTAATTACCCCCACCCTGTGGGGTGGGTTGGTCAGCAGACGGGAGGTGTAAAATTAGGTACAATGCTATAGTTAAAGTTTATTTATTAATGTCACAAGTAGGCTTACATTAACACTGCAATGAAGTTACTGTGAAAATCCCCTAGTTGCCACACTCCGGCGCCTGTTCGGGTACACTGAGGGAGAATTTAGTACGGCCAATAAGAACATAAGAACATAGGAAATAGGAGCAGGAGTAGGCCATCTAGCCCCTCGAGCCTGCCCCGCCATTCAACAAGATCATGGCTGATCTGAAGTAGATCAGTTCCACTTACCAGCCTGATCCCTATAACCCCTAATTCCCTTACCGATCAGGAATCCATCCATCCGTGATTTAAACATATTCAACAAGGTAGCCTCCACCACTTCAGTGGGCAGAGAATTCCAGAGATTCACCACCCTCTGAGAGAAGAAGTTCCTCCTCAACTCTGTCCTAAACTGACCCCCCTTTATTTTGAGGCTGTGCCCTCTAGTTCTAGCTTCCTTTCTAAGTGGAAAGAATCTCTCCATCTCTACCCTATCCAGCCCCTTCATTATCTTATAGGTCTCTATAAGATCCCCCCTCAGCGCACCTAATCAGCATGTATTTCGGACTGTGGGAGGAAACCGGAGCATCCGGAGGAAACCCACGCAGACATGGGGAGAACGTGCAGATTCCACACAGACAGTGACCCAAGCCGGGAATCGAACCCGGGTCCCTGGCGCTGTGAGGCAGCAGTGGTAACCACTGCACCACCGTGCCACCCCTGTTGCCTTGACAACCAATGAAGTGCATTGTGAAGTGGAGTGGGCAGCCAATTTTCACACAGCAAGATCCCACAAACAACAAAGTGATAATGAGCAGATAATCGCTTTCTGTGATGTTGAGCTTCTTTGAAATGACGCCGTGGGATCTGTCACATTCTAGTGAGGCAGAAGTTGAACCCAGTGAAAGAAAAGCAACAAATTGCCCCCCAAAAAATGGCACGGGGTAAAAGGAGGTGATTGTAATCTCCAGATGGTAGCAAGAAAGATGTAAATGCAGCCGCCAGCGGGAGTTCTGTTAGGAGAGCGGTTTCAGAACCACTGATTATCGAAGTGCAGAAGGAAAGTGATGGGGAATTTGGGTGTGTGGGATTGATGGAAATCTGACCCTCTCCTCTGTTTACTGTGAATGGTAATCACAGATTCAGGCAGCGCAGGAGGAGGCCATTTGGCCCATCATATTTATGTCAGGTCATTAACCACTTACTGTAACCTTGCAAATTGCCCCTCTTCGGATGCACTGACCATTTGCTAATAACCAGCAACTAAATTAGCCCCAGGCATCAGAGAGAGACATGAGGGGAGAAATCACACAGCACTGGGGAAGGACAGAAACTGCAACCCGGCCACATGAGGGAATATGAGAGCTCTTTGCTTTTTCGAGGTTCCTTCCACACACTGTGAGAAAACAGTGAAATGGGAATTATTGTTTACCTCGCTTCTGCTTTCGATCATTTCTGCATTTGAATCTCAGGACAATGAGACTGATCAGAACCATCGTTGCAATGACAAGGAGCAGAACCAGGAGAAGGTTTTCTAACAGAATAAAAATTGAGGACAATAGTTAGACAAAGCAACTAAGTAATCACCAGTAACAGCTCTGAATGAATGTAGCATCCGCATCATGAATTCATCTAAAGGGATAAAATAAAGCACTCCTATTTCAATCACACTTTTCACAAACATAACATATTGTACAGCTAATGCAATGCTTCCCCAGATAATCAGGGGACAATGTAGGAAACTTGTGCACAACAAGATCCCATAAACAATGCAAACATGAGTGTATATTCGATATTAGCAATGTCGATTGAGACGGAAATATTGGCCCCAGAACAACCAAGGAGAACCATTCCTCCACACCCGCCACCCTGAGAAAGCAAACTGAGATGTCAAGGCCTCGGAGAGGGTGCGGAGGAGATTTACTCGAATGATTCCCGGGATGAGGGTCTTCAGTCAATGTGAAGAGGCTGGAGAAGTTGGGATTGTTCTCCTCAGGGCAGAGAAGGT